>NW_015971645.1:0-77254 GCF_000836435.1 Fonsecaea multimorphosa CBS 102226
ACCTACCTACCTAGGTACCTACCTACCTACCTAGGTACCTACCTACCTACCTAGGTACCTAGGTCATATGCTACTCCGTACGTGCCTCCAGGACGAGAAATGCAGCATCGAGGGCCTTTAAAATGGAAAAAAAAAAAGAAATGCAATGGAAAAAGGACCTGTTTCGTTCTCTCTGGCTTGAATTGGGTTTCGGAGCTCGAGCTACTACATAGTGCTATTGCCATGTGTGTTTTGTTTCAACGCTCATCTCATCTCATCTCATCAGCTTTTCGTCACGGTTTCATCCTCTGTCACCACAAAGATCCAGCCCCAGCCCCAATTGATTGTTCACTGCCAGCACACTCGATCCAATTCTCGCAGGGTAATTGGCTATTCCACGCTCCACGTACGTTCCAATGGTCTCATGCTTTTTGTCTCTCTCTCCAGTCATTCGTTATCCAGGGGACTGTCCTTCTCACCTCCGTTTCACCTCAGTCTCAAGAAAGTTCAGTCAGTCAGTCAAGCTGATTGCCCCAATGTTGAATTCAAGATTCGGTCTCCTCCTCATCAATCGTGTCGTCGATGTGAAGATTCAGGCGCTGAAAGTCCATGCGGGTGCTGCGCTTTTCAGCCGTGACTTCGCTTCGGGTCATGCGCACAGGATACGGAGATCCGACAAGATTGGTTCCAAAACCCGGGGCGAGGCGGCGAGGGACTCTGGTGGGAGACAAATCGGTCTGAGAGATTGGCGAGTAGCCTTCCCAGCCGGAGCCGGGGCCACGATATTCGGGAGGGCCGGTGACGGGGGCAGCGCCCGAGTTGGACGAGCGGTCGGAGTAATTGATGTAGCTTGGAGAAGAGCTAGGCATATCAGCCGGCACGCTGTTGTTCACCACCTCGCCGTCATCGTAATCGTCTTCGACAGGACCGATACCGGCGGAGGGCACGCGACCGACGGTGCGGCGCAGAGGAGTGACCGGCGCAATTAGCGGAGTGGTGGACGGAGTCGGAGTACGCATGGCCACACGATCAGCCTGGCTTGTGGTTTCGCCGAAGAGGTCGTCCAAGAATTCGTCGAGGCTATCTGCGGTGTTGCCGTCGTTCTGCGCCCCTCCTTCGGGAGACTGCGTCAACAACGCACCAGGACCACCAGTGGCAGGGACGGTTGTTGTGGTTTCAAGAGCAGAAGTGCGTTGCAGGCTTGCAAGGGAGCTCCCACCACCACTGGCGGAACGAATGGTGACGCCGCGACGTTCACGACCGTTGTTGGGCACTTGAAATAACGCTGGCTGGGCAGCAACGGCATCAGCTCGACCGAAAGCGACAGTCGGAGGCGGGCGGGCAAAGATTGGTGCAGCAGGCTGAAGACGGATCCCAGCAGCCGTAACCGGAGCGCCACCACGGCCAGCAGCAGCAGTAGTAGCAGCGGGTTCTTTACCCTTGCCTTTGTTATTGTGATTGTTGTTGTTGTTGCGAGCGGTGCTGATTCTCTGCGGAGAAGCGAAGTTACCATTTCCTAAACCGGAGCCACCAAAGACAGTGCCAGTCCCCAACGTAGAGTCAGAGTTGGTGGGAGTGTGATGGTGTCGCTGTTTCCAACCTGCCGGTGGTTCAAACGCAGGAGTCTCTGGATTGAATGGATGATCGACAACAGTGCTGGCGCGGGCAGGGCGCTGTGGAGGGAGTGACCCGACGATGGTCGGTCCAGGCGCACCATTGTTGCCGCCGGACAACTCGATATTCTGCAGGCTAGCTCCCAGTCCCGCGGTGTCTGCGTCAAAGCCGCTTTGTTTGTGCACGTCGGCTTGCTGCTTCGATGGCGGAGCCTGGCTGACTTGTTTGAGGACGTCGCGCATGGCCTGCAATGCCTTCTCCGGATCGTCGACATTGTCATCTGATGTCTTGTTGGCCTCGTCGGCAGAGTCACTGAATTCTCCTTCCCACTCGTGCTCATCTGGGTACTCGTCATCATCAAACCAAAGATCATGACCGTTCTGGATGTCGAGGACATTGTCGTTGCCGCCATTACCGGATTCTTGACCGTTGTTGTCGTTGTTGTTGGCCGGACCTCCAGGACCGGTGTTGCTGCTCCCAGCGGCGGTGAACGGATCGACAGGGTCAACGTGAGCGGCACCAACGGTAAAGTTGTTGTTGCTGAAGAAAGGCATACCGGGATACTGCATGTGTGTCGGTGACTCAACGCCCATCTGACGCATGTAACTCTGCCAACCAAGCTGGATCATGTCATTCATGACTCGCTTCTCCAACACGGAGAACTGTCCACGCTTCAAGTCCAGAGCAGTTTCACTGGGCACAAACAAGATATAGCCTTCAGGGTCACGGATGACTCGGAGATATGGTTCGATGCCAATGATTTTCCGATTTTGAGCCTCCATGACGCCCATGCCGACGTTCAGAATCTCCAACCACATTCCCACGTCTTGGTCAGACAGATGGGGAGGAACCGTGGACAGGGTAGTGAACGGCCAGTAACGAGCATGCTTGCTGGTTTGGAAACCACAGGCAAGGGCTTGGGAAGACTTGACAATTTCGGCGCGCTGGCGCTCGGAGAAACCAGGAGCGTTGAGACCAGCAAAGACGAAATCCATCAGGAGTTTGTTGTCAAGACCCACCTCACGAGGGGTGCCTCTGGAAGCGTCGACTTTGACAATGAGGACGTCAAGTTGCTTCTTATAAGCATCGAACATCTGTTGAGTCTGACGAAGGGTATAAAGTTTGACGGAATACCAAGGGAACTTGGACTCATGGTCAGATGGGTGCCTTCGCAGGACGGAAGAGTAGTGGACGTGTGCTTACCTTGTACAAAGTACTGATCATGCTCTCAAAGGTACGTTGCATGCTCCGATTCGCAAACTGGGACTTGACCGAAGGCAAAAGGATGTCAGTTCGGGTATATTGACAACTCAACTGGGGGAAGGGGGGAAAAGGAGGCTCACCCGCTGTGGATATTCAGCATGACGGACAATGCAGGTGAGTTCCTCGTTGGTCATGAATCCCTTGTAACCGGACGAGAAGATATCGCGATTCGGCACCAACACGGGGGCACCAAACTGGTCCGCTTTGAAGTGGATACAGTTGGCACGAGGGAACATGTCCTTCATCAGCTCGGACTGGTTGCTGAGCGTGACCTCGACATTGCGCTGGCCAATCTTGGGGATCCGCATCTGCTTGGGGTCAAAGGCATGTTCCCAGTCACGAGCAGCAATCTCCGGGGCCACGATCTCGACATAGCAATCCATCGTCTTTCCAGTGGAGCGTTCCATGATGATGTGGATCGGGTATCCGGCCACATGGGGCTCGATCAAGTGGCTCTGAGGGATGTACTTGCAGATGAACTGCTGCATCTCTGGGATGCTGATGGTGTATGGGATCTGGCGGAGATTGACATGATTAGCCACGAGCTCCTTCTTCCGCAGGTGACAGAATAAAACATGAAGATGGGGCTTTGTAAAGGATGAGAAGAAGAGTAACAGCAACAGCAACAAAGACTTTGTGAGCCACGCAGCTTGCTACCCAGTCGCTCTGGAGTGCAAGATCTCTCAGATCCACTGAAGCTGCAACACAACGCAGAATGACGAACAAGTGACGGATTGCTCAACACAAAAATTCAAATCTCCAGTCTGACCAAAAACGTTTCAAAGACAAAGAGGAGACAAGGACTTACATTCTCGATCTTGAGGACACCATGAGGTCTTGGAAACTGCAACTGAGCACGATCCGCAAACGGAGGAGTGCTTCTTGGATCAAAAGGCACTTCGGGAGGATAAGACATCTCGGGATCCGACATGACGGGAACAGGTTGAGGAGCAGGCGTTGTGTACGCAAAACCGGCACCAGCAGAGAAGGGATTGTTGTTGTTTGCGAGGTAGAAGTTGGCAGGAACCGAAGGAGGTGCTGGCATGGTCAGAAGTGGCGCTGTTGGCATGACACCAACACCAGCATTCATCGCAGCCGCTATCGCTGGTCCGTTCAGATTGATCCCACCGCCTAAACCTTGCACACCTTGATGCTGCGGGTGAGAAAGATGGTATGCTGGCTGGTAGTTCACAACAGGAGGGGGAGGAACTTGATGAAGAGGTCCGATGGAGGGGTAGGGAATTCGCACATAGCCAGAGGACGGTGGGTGACCGTGCTGGCCGTCACTCGGCACACCACTATACCCTTGCTGGCCGTCCATAGTGACAAGTCTCCTCAGAGTAGCGTCAAACACATCAATAAAGAAGAAGGGGAGATGGATGAAGGAGGAAAGGATGAATGAGGAACAAAACAAGGAGGGGAGCAGGTTAATTAGAGAAGGAGAAGGAAGAAGAGGTCCGACAGATCCTTGGGAGAGGAAACAAATTGGCCAGTTCCAACGCAGAAGTGAGAAAAGAGACGCGCGTTGAAAAAAACAGGACAGCTGCTCTGTTTCTCCGTCCACCGCAAAATATAGTGAGAAGTCGAAGGCGGTGAGTCCCTGATATTGATTTTGGGGCAGTAAAAGGCCAAATCTTGCTTCACTTGTCCATCTCCCTATACAAATGAGAGGGTGATCTTGGCGGCCGCCCGACCGCCCGGGGATATCGAGAGGATAGTGCCGGTCGTATTGGTTTGGGTTGTCGCCAAGTGCAGTATCGGTATACCTTCCAGATGTCCAACTTCAGTGTAGGAATGAGGAAGGAGATGAATGCAATGGAGTTCCTCAGAGCCCGGCCTGGTCTCGATCTAGTGATCACAAAACATGTCAAAGAGCGTACCTGTGTGAAACAAGATGAATCCCGACCAGCGACAGGAACTTTGTATTCAACATCTGCAGAGAACAGAATCATCTGAACCATGGGACTCGCCATCGGTTCAGTGTTCATCATTCGACATGGCTCATTGTTAACGCTAGTGCTGCTTCCAAAGTCTTCTGCATGATTGACATGTCGTTGGGCCGTTGTCACATGATCTCAGGGGTCGTGATCCATCCGCAGCCTTGTGTAGGCTCAGCCAAATGACTGGACCTGGAATGAGGCCCGCCCAATACCACCACTCGAGCTCGATCCACGGCTCTTGTACTTTTTATGTTGTCGAAAACCTCAAATCTAGTCGAACTGCATTCTGTCAACATGGGCGACTGCCTGGCAACTTCAAGGGCTTACCGGAGTCAAGAATGATTCTGCCACAAAACGAGCTCGGGCGTTCAGCTGCAAACTGGATCAGTCTACGCACATTGAATGTTCCCAGGCGTCCGCGACTTACGAAGAGCTTCATCTCCGAGATTTCCTTGTCGACTTCCTCCATGAATTGGATGATGAAATCCACCAACTTGTGCTTGAGCATTTCTTCGGTATGGGTGTTGGTAATCAAGAAAGAGATATCATAACCCTACAGCTTGTCAGGCCTCGACCTTTGGCAATGCTGATGCTACCCACTTTGACTGGCTTCCGCCGCAGAATGAAGAAGGACTCGGCACGCTGAGTGAGGAAACGTGTGAACTTATGGACCAAGATGTTTTCAATCTCATCGGCCTGCTTTATTCTGATGCTCACTCGCACACTGTTCACGCTGGGTTCTAATAGAACTTTCTCATTCTCATTGCGGGCGATGGTGAGGGGGTTCAACAGGACTTCTGGCGAACTGGCTGCCTCGATCTCCGGGACATTGTGTCTTTCTGAGGCTTGAGAAGCGAAGTTTGAGAGAGACAGAGCAGCGGTCAGAGAGGAGCGTACGCATTGGAGATACGGGCGCAATGATTGGGACTGAGATCAACAGTCAGCACATTCCGAGATTCAAAGCATTGAAATGAGGACAAGAGCAGGCACACCATCTTCAATGCGCTCGCTCAAGTAGGATGGGGAGCAGAGCAAACGGTTCACCGGCTCATGGACGCTGGATTGGGTTCCAAAGTCGAGGTTGGTATTCAGCGTTCTGTTTGGTCCTGTGAGATGGAATTATAGAACAAGAGAGCTCGTCGTCGTTTCGACTCAAGTTGGATTATGGAAAGACGCTGTGGAGGGGAAATGCCCGCGAGATCCGTCATCCGCGGCTGGCGTCTCTGCGCTCACCTGCGGCTGCTGGGCTTGGCACCGGTTTGTTTGGCGGGGGCTGGTGACGGGCTCGGGTGACGTGCCTGTCTGTGCCTGTCGAGCCTTGCATACTAGTATTTCGCCGCTTTCTAAACAATTTCCAAGCATTTGTTTTCCTCTACTTGTCCCTGCATTCTCTTGCATAAGACTCCTCTGTCACTCTTGTCCTTTATCCCGCAGAACAGACCAACACTATGGCGACCATACCTGGTATGTTTTCGGGGGATTGCTCGACAAACGGAACCGCAGATACTAACAAACTTGCAGTTGTCATCAAGCACCAGGGCAAGAAATACAATGTCGACCTTGACCCTTCGGCGAATGGCGAAATGCTCAAACTCCAACTCTTCTCTCTCACTGGCGTCGAGCCTGAGCGACAATCGGTCCTCATCAAAGGTGGAAAGCTAAAAGATGATACCGACCTGTCTAAGCTCAATGCAAAACCCGGTCAGATCTTCACCATGCTCGGCACCGCTTCTGGCGAGAGCAGCGCAGTCATCGCACCCTCCGAGAAGCCAAAATTCGTTGAGGACATGAGTGAAGCTGAGGCCGCCGCTCAAGAAGGTGCTACTCCAGCTGGCCTCCAGAATCTCGGCAACACGTGTTATTTGAACTCGACCCTGCAAGTTCTCCGGAGCATACCTGAAATGCAGGACTCGTTGAAGATCTACAAGCCCGATATGGGTGCGGGTCCGAGTCTACAAGATCTCAGCCGTCTCGGCCTTGGTGGGCTTAGCTCCACCGGCGACCTGACTGCGCAGCTACGAGATCTTTACAAACAAATGTCCGAGACGCAAGAAGGCTTTCCTCCTTTGATGTTTCTGAACGCTCTGCGCAATGTTTATCCTCAATTTGCGCAGAAAGCAAAGAACGGAAATGGCTATGCCCAGCAAGATGCCGAGGAGGCTTGGTCACAGATTCTGCACCAGCTGAGACAGAAGCTCAAGATTACGGACAAAAGCACCCAAGAACAGAAAGACATCGCGTTCATCGATCGATACATGGCTGGTTCGTTTCACTCCTCGCTTGCACCGCCACCAGAAGTTGGAGACAGCGAGCCCGTCGTCGAGTCTGAGGAGACTTTCCTGAAGCTAGATTGTCATATTGACCAATCAATCAATCATCTGCGGGACGGCATCCTGGCGGCTTTGACAGAAGATATCGAGAAACGCTCACCAACTCTCGAGCGAGATGCAAAATACATCAAGACCTCTCGAATCTCCCGGCTCCCTAAGTACCTGACCGTGCACTTTGTTCGATTCTTCTGGAGGAGAGACATACAGAAGAAAACCAAGATCATGCGGAAAGTCACGTTCCCAGAAGAACTTGACATTGTGGAATTTTGCACAGACGATATGAAGAAGCGACTGATACCCGTTCGTGACAAGGTGCGCGACATTCGCAAGGACGAGCAGGATGTCGAGAGAGCCAGAAAGAGACAGAAGTTGGCTCACAAGCAGGAAGAAGATCGAAAGCATGATGAAGCAATGAAGGACGTTGAGGCTGCTCCAATTGCAAAACTCCGCGAACAAAAGGAGAAAGAGGAAGGAAAGAAAAAGGAGCAAGAAGGTGGCGAAATGGATGTGTACAAGACCGATGCAGAGTACGAGGCCGAACGAGCTGCATCCATCAAGCAGGCCAAAAAGGAACTCTTCGCTCTTATTGATCCGGAGCTTGCAGCAGATGAAGGGTCCAACAAATCGGGCTTGTACGAGCTCAGAGGTGTCATTACACACCAAGGTGCAAGTGCTGACAGCGGACATTACACCAGTTTTGTCAAGAAGCAGGGCAGGCTGGTAGATGACCCCAAAGCACCGGGGGGCAAGCGCAGAGAAGAGGATGGAAAATGGTGGTGGTTCAACGATGACAAAGTCAGCGAGGTCGATTCGGACAGGATCATGACTCTCTCCGGTGGCGGCGAAAGCGCCTCCGCACTAATTTTGCTCTACCGAGCCATTGATCTGCCCACCAAGGATGAAGTCGAGGACTGATCGTGAGAGAAGTGGACATCCGCATTTTCTGGTTATGAGTATCAACAGCGTGTTGGCCTAGGAAGACAGTGATGCATACTTAGACATAGATTGCTAGCGCCGCGGCACATTGAACGAATTACCCAGGGCATTTCTCCATGTCACCGTAATCTAGCACGCCGTGAAGGTTGTGATTCACAATTACGCGTCTTCTCAAGTGATGCCCATCTAGACACGCGTGACACAGTGAAATAGCGCTCGACGTTTCTCTGACTCACGTGCTGTCACTGGAAAGTTGCCACTTGCTTCTTTGGGATATTTCTTGGCGCCCACCAGTTGGAAACTTCAAATCCATCATCGTCGAACTGCACTTTGCCATCATTCCGTCAACGTCCATCTTGTAACCTGCGCTCGAAACACAAGGATTCATCCATCAACCCGATCGAACCCGACTCGCAATCATGGGTAAAGTTCACGGATCTCTTGCCCGTGCTGGCAAAGTCAAGTCTCAAACTCCAAAGGTGAGTAGGACCGAGCGACAATTTCTCCCACACCGCAACACCACCTTAGCCGACCTCATAACGCACAAAACTTTGTGGTTTTTCACAGAGGCTCCCTAACGGGACTGACACTCTTCTGTACAGGTCGAGAAGCAAGAGAAGAAGAAGACGCCTAAGGGCCGCGCGAAGAAGAGAATCACATACACCAGACGGTTCGTCAACGTGACGATGACGGGTGGCAAGAGAAAGGTATGGATGTCATGGAACACTACAATGAGGATTGCGTGCGCGTCAGATGATGGAATGCTGATGGTTATTTCTACAGATGAACCCCAACCCGACATCATAAGCACCAATCTCCTTGCGATGCGGTGGTAGTCGAAGCAGTTGCCGAACGATGAAGCACAAACCCTGGTGCCATGTACAGTGCTGAAATGATGCTGAAGACGGAGGTGTCAAGCTGAGGTGGAGATGTCCCAATGATGGCATGCTGCCACGCTTGAAGGCTTGGAATTGCATTAGACGTGGAGAAATGCACAAATTCCCTAGAGCCACGAGAAGACAAACTCAGCGGCTTGAAGATGGGATAGCTGGCTGTGGTGACGATTGGCCAGAGGCGTTATTGCTATGGGCTGATACGGATATGGGCTGGTACAACTCGACGAATTATTAAAAGGTCCATTCTGAACTGGCGGTCCTTGTTCCCACTTTCCAGTCATTTCGACCGGTGTGTCTCACATCAGGTAAATTCTTGATGTTATCGGCTCCTCGAACGTGAGATCGTTATGGAAACCTCGATGAAGCGAATATGGTGACTCCCTGCCAGTCTGCCTGCCTGTAGTGATTCGTTCCGTTCCAAACATAACCCGCGGTACTACATCATTTCTTAATGATCAAAGGGATAAATGGGAATCCTTAACCTCTCTAAAGTAACTACCTCAGGCATTAAGATAGCCGGTCAGAAATGGCAGCTTGGTGCATTCGACATTGCCGCTGACCCGCGAATCCTCACTGCCAGTAGTTGCCAAGGACGCAGGCCGGCGGCGCAGATTGCCAACGGGGGAACAACATCCCAATCTTTCTGGCACCCAGTTGACCTTTACCGCAGCCTTCCCCAAAACCTGCCGTGCCTGCCTAGATAAAAGTTCAGAGCTTCCAATCCGATCGACCTAGTAAACTACCTAGCCATCCTTTGTTGTTCTAGTCTTTGCTTTGCTCGCCCTCAGGCTCCTCGCGGGCGCCGCAAGCTGCGCTTTAGCAAGCCTCGTCTAGATGCAGGCTCTTCGGCCGGTCCTGCTTGGTCGCGCACTTCCAAAGAACCGAACCGCCCAGCTCGCTCGCTCTGGCTTCCTGTTGAATGTCTGTCGAGCGCAGCACGACCACCATGGCCCTCACAAGGAATACTTCCAGACGCCCGGGCAAATGCCCGTTCCAGACTCGAGCCCTTACACGCACGGTCAACCGTACATACCGAAAATACAGACCGTCCCTTCTCCTCCTCCCGGTGCCGGTGCTAGTTTCTCGCTCCTGAAAAGCTTCAGTCGATCCGTGTTTTGGGCCGTCCTTTTCGGGTCCTTGGGTGTCGCGGCCGGCACAGCGTTGATCACATGGGAGTACCTCCAGCCGCCCTTCGAGCCCGGGTCGCCGGCGGAACAGGAACTCTACGACGAAATCCTCGACGCGATGGAGCTTCACCCCTTGGTGGACTCGCTGCGGCAGGCGAATTGGATAGAAGAGAATTACTACGCGGCTGCGCCTGTTCACGGCGGCGGCGCTCTGGAGAATAGAACAGGGCTACACCTGGTGGCGGAGACACTTTCAGGGACGCAAGGAGTGAGCATGAAGACATTCAAGCACCCGACGCAGGAGTTTACCATCATGGTTGCCTTTTTGGGGTTCGGCGTAGAGGGCTGGCCAGACACAATCCATGGCGGGACCATCGTGACTCTGATTGAGGAGGGCGTGCAACGACAGATTCACAACTTCTACAAGACATACGGAAGCCGGGACCAGCAGACGATTTCCATTGACTTCAAGAGACCTATGCGGCCTGGAGAAATATATGCGGTGATTGTCCCACCGGCCCAGTTGGAATCAAATCCAGGTCCAGGGATGATGCACCTTCAGATGACGCCCATGGTGGTGAGGATCGAGGCTCCTCCACGGATCACGCCCGAGTTGCTCACGATCGAATTGCCGTCTCTTGATGAGTTGCATGCGTTAGCCAACGTCCAGGTTCGACTCGTGCAGTCCAAAAGTGAAGACGCAACGGCGGAGCTCGAGGGCGATGTAGCCTCGAAAAAGATCGACTGAGTACAAATGCCGCACGTTCTTTCTCTACCTACCGTAAACCGCAGGTGTGAACTGCCCTCCACCTTTACTTCTGGATTGACAATCCAAGTGACACGGCGGACTTTTGACCCTAGAAACACAGGTAAGCACTTGTTGTCTGCGGACGACTTTTTTTTCGATCCTTTGACTTATTGTTGGAACAGGTTTCCCGTCCTCCAAAATGAGCGCAGTCGTCTAGACCTTCGGGATTGCGCCCATCCACATCCCCAGATTATTGTTCACGAAATGCGGGTTGTCCAGAGAATCGGGGACTACTTCCGTCCGCATCCCCAGGATGTCGTTTACGGAGTGCCGGCTGTTCAGCGACCCGATGCAACACAACTTTGGGACACATTTTCCCTGTGCATTTGTTTGCGAGTCATGACAGGGGTCCCATTGCCCAGAATGGCAGGCTAAAGCTCTCTCTCGTTTTCGACAATCGCCGCTGGGTGCAGCAGACGATGGGTGCAAGGGACACGATTCGATGCGGTCGACACGTGTTATGAACGGACTAGGGACCAAAGGGCAGCCCAAACACAGCTGAACCTCTCAATCACTGTCACTCGCTGCGGGCTAGCCAAGGCCAGAAGCGCCAACAGACTCTGGGATCGTGCAAAAAAGCGTGGCAAACGGCCGGACTGGTGCCCAGACTAGGTGATCGCACGATGAAAGTTTCGGTTATGCCCCGGAATGGGTGACAAGCATCGACGTGCATGAAAGATACCGAGGCGCGCAGAGAACAGGCACATGGGCGACTATTTGACATTTTCAAGACCGCGGCAAATTGATTGATGCTCGTCGGTGGGCTGAGGGAGAGTCCGACGTGCTTGAAAGCATCGGGAACCAGAAACAACGGATGGAAACGGGTGGTCCAACGTTTTGAGGGTGATGTAGTGAGAGCAAGTCGAGGTTGAGCATGGCTTTGGAGTATGTTCAAGGGCGCAGTCGAGCGCCATTGCATCTTCTGTGACACAATGCCTGTCTTGTCGCCGGGGAGCCTCGGTATGTGGCCGGCTATTGACTGGCAGTGCAAAGTATTGCTTTTACCGACTCTTGGACCAATTTGGATGTTTGTCCGCGAGGCAGGTTGGCAAGAAACCAACTGCTTGCCACCTTTTGTCGCCTCCAGACTCAATTTTGCGGAGAAGTGGGCCATTGGCTGTTTGACCCCGTAGTGTCCCACATTCGTGAATCCTTCGAGTTGGGCTCGCGTACGAGGTAGGTAATACTACGGTAGGTAGTCGGTACCAATCCATACCCCAGCATTCATTTCACAATGTCGGGGCGGTAGTGAAGGGTGACCAAGTCGATAGTACCAAGAAGGGGCTAGGGAGATCAGGGCTGAGCTTAAGTGAGTGGCTGCGAAGAGGTTTGGCCATTTCCGAACTGTGAAGCCAGGGATTGCATGCCAACTACTACTACCAACTACTACTAGGTACCTAGTAGTAGTACCCAAGCGCCACCTCCATCTCTTGCTTTGGCTCCGTCTCTTGCTTTGGGCTTCTGGCACACGCTGCCCAGTGCCCACCCCCGCGTCCCGCGCAAACAATTGCCTTTGGTGAGTCTCCCCCGCTAGCTCCCATGCTTTGCAGCTCTGACTTTGCTGCCCCGAGAACAAGAACCTCGGAACCTACCTCGGTACCTAGGGACTCTCGTATCGCGCATCAACGCCTGAGGAAATGGGCTGTAACATGATGACTCTGGAGAAAGCCTAAACGGACCACACCGATAGGCGATGGAAGCTCGAGATCCTCCCGACATCTCACAGACAATGCGATGAAGCCGAAGTGGATCGATTCCCGATGAGGATGGTGCAAAGCTTGGGGTTCTGAGAGATAACAGGAGGAAGACTTGATGGAGAACAGAGGGAAGAAGGGAGAAGAGCCTATGTTCCTTGCACGGAAGATTGCCTAGAGGCTCCCATTGAACAATGCGGTGCCCGTTGAGTGCGCTTTCTTGTGAGAATTACCCAGCACTGAACTGGAAGAGAATAATGTTTGTTTCTTTGCTCTTCTCTTTCTGAATTTGCTCACTCTGGGAATTAATATTCGGTGTTAATACCGAATCACCTGTCAACTCTCGCTCTCAACTTTGTCGCTCATGGCTCTTGATTCCTTTCCTTCCTCTTTCACCTCCACCACCACTGAATCATCCTGCGTCAACAAGTAAGCTACCGTTGGTGCCGCTAGTCTTGCAGCAACGCCTTGTGACTAAGGTTCCTCATTCCTCTTTGTTCCGCTGCTTGGCTTGGACCTTTTCTTTGCACAAAGTGGCAAACGCCTCCCGTCGAGTTCCAAAGCCAAAAGTCAAGTCACATCAAGGCGAGCCATGACCTCGGGGCTTTCTCATCGCAACCCACCATCCTAGCACTCAGGCTGCCCACGCTCCCGGCGTTGCGCCCCATCCTGTGTCCGGTGCACAGACACATTCAATGAATGAGTGTGTATTCCGCGCTGGTTCTCGCATCGCTCCACTCTCCCACTGGCCCACTTTCTGGCCACGGAGGACCTTCCAGACGGTGAACCCTCCACCCCCCACCGGTGGGTGACTGGTGCCACTGCTCTTTCAGACTTTCTAGTGTTGAGATTGGTAACGACTCCGGTCACTCACCACCAGGTTATCCACAGGACTTTACCCTGAAGTGCCTGACCCAATGCTTCTGCTCCATACTCCAGCTCTGGCCATCCACTCTCCCCGGCTCCCGCAGGGGTCTCGCCCACGCTGCCATGCCCCAACCCTCAGTCTCCCACCATCTGGAGATAAGTGAAAATAGGTCGACGGAGAAGTGCATGAAGCGTCAATGAAGCTTGACGGCCCCTGTTGGTGAACACATGTTCCGAGTCGATCTTCCTAATTCATCTTCTCTCGCCGACTACATCAATCTTTCCCTTCCCCATCTCTTTTCCTTTGACTCCCGGTTTCCTTTCACATCTTCCTCTGCTGGTTTCCCGGTGACTGATCTGCGCCAAGCGAAACCGATCCCTTGCTCCCTTCTCCCTTACCTGCCTGTCTGCGTCGCCCATCATGACTGCCATGGAAGACAGCTCGAGTGGTGACAATGTGCCTTCGCCGATCGAAAACAAGGATCCCTCCGCCCATATCGAGCAAATCCATACCAACGAGAGAGTACCAGGCCATCCCGGATACTATGAGAAAGACGGTCTGAGGACGTATGGTGATGATGAAGACCATGACCATGAACCGCCGGTGAGTTCCCAACATCGCAGCGACTCCCCGCTTGTCAATACTGACGGCCTTTGCTCTGCTCTAGATGACCGTTCATAGAGCCTTGAGCTTGGTCGCCATGGCTTTCTTGTGGACTGGCTCCCAAATCCCCGTGTACATCCTCGGGGGTATCCCGCCATACATTTATGCTGATATTGGTGGTGTCGACCGCTGGATCTGGTTCGTCCTGGCTTACCTTTTGGCTCTGGCCGCCATCTGCCCCTTCGTTGGATCGATTTCCGATCTCATTGGAAGACGATGGGTGGCACTGGGAGGCTCAGGGTTGCTCATCATTGCCATGATCATCTGCGGTACAGCGCATAGCATGGGTGTTTTTATCAGTAAGCATAATCTTCACCTACCGTGATGCCAGGGGTCTGACCATCTTCTCTTATTGTAGTGGGCATGACTTTCTCCGGAGTCGGGGCTGGCATCTGTGAGCTTACCTCGCTTGCCGTCACGTCCGAACTCGCCCCAACCCGGAAACGAGGCAAATACGTCTCCGTCCTTGTCTTCACCATCATCCCTTTCTGCCCATCCGTCCTCTGGGGTCAACTGATCGCCTCGCACGCTGGCTGGCGATACTGCTGTCTTCTCTGCGGACTATGGGCGTGTGTTGGCTTCGGCGGCACCTTGATCTTCTATTTCCCGCCTCCTCGACCAAACTCTCGGGGCCTCACCAAGAAGGAGATCATTGGCGAGATCGATTTCGTGGGCGGTTTCCTCTCAATCACCGGAATGATCCTGTTTCTGGCCGGCCTGCAATGGGGCGGATACCAATACCCATGGCATTCGGCGCACGTCCTGGCACCTCTGGTCATTGGTGGATTTTTCCTCCTCATTGCCTTCCCCATCTGGGAGATCAAGTTTGCCAAATTCCCAATGTTCCCGTCGAGAATGAAGAAAGAGGCCAGAATCCTCACACTCACCTTGATCATCACCGCCATCTCGGGAGCAAACTTCTTCTCCGTCATCATGTTCTGGCCCACCCAGGCCTTCAACGTCTACGGCCATGATCCCGTGGGAGTGGGAGTCCGAGGTATCCCTATCGGTTTCAGCATTCTCACCGGTGCCTGCGTCGTTCTATGGCTCCTTTCCGTGTTCCGAGGCCACAACCGCGAGTTGATGATACTCTCCTCGGTGCTGATGACGGCCGGTTGCGGCGCGCTTGCAGTCGCTACTCGATACAACCTGCACACACTTTGGGGCTTGTTGATTCTGGCCGGTCTCGGCATCGGCGGGATCGTCGTTCCTGCATCCATCATAACCACCATCATCTGCCCGGACGACATCATCGCCACAGTTTCCGCTCTCACCCTTTCAATCCGTGTGATTGGCGGCTGTGTCGGCTACACCGTCTACTACAACGTCTTCCTCAACAAGTTCGTTCCCAACGCCACAAAGTATATCGGTGGCACCATGGAGCTTGAGCTTGGCATCACCAACGTCACATATATCACCGCCGCCATCGAGTATACCGCAGCCAGTCTTCTGCCTCTGCTCAAGACCATTCCCGGAATCGCCGGTAACGAGACCGCCTACGAAATGGTGGTGCTGGCTGGCCAAGTCGCCTATGCCGAGTCGTACAAGTACGTGTATTTGACGAGTATTGCATTTGGCTCGATTGCGATTTTGGCCAGTGTGTTTTTGGGCAACATTGACAAGTACATGGACGACCACGTTGCTGTGGTCATGCATTGAGTTGCAACATGCCTTGTCGATATGCCTTGTCAGTCGATGAAGGAAAAACGTCGCCAGGCACCAGGGCCATCTGCTGTCGGGCGAACCAGCTTGCAGCAATGGGTCTTTGGAGGATGTGAAAACCGTCGGGGAGCGGCGCCACCCACTTCCAACTCTGATTGGGGAGTACTCGGTATAGATAGCCGGCCGTCGTGTCCTTCGAAGGTCCAATCTGTCAGTGCTCAGATACATAGTCTGGCATGAATATAAGAGTTATCGACCCATCGTCAAGCTATCATTCTGCTTTTTTTTCTCTCGAGCCTTTTCATGAAACTGCAAGTTCTTAGAAAGCGTCAAGAAAAAAAGACTTGGAAAGGAAGAGAGAGGGAGGAGCGGCAGGGCAAGAAGATTTAAGTGACGGGCCAAAAAAAAAGACGAGACCCAACCTTCTAGACCGCTCCGCGTCTTTCTTTCCCCCCTTCCCCCCAAGACGCGATCTTGGCTCCATAGATTGAAGATTCCCCAACCCGTGGTTTAAGAAGAGCTAGGAACCTAGGGAAGGTGTTTGTAAGGTTCGAATAGCTGAGCTGGGCTTTCGTAGCGCCCTCGTATTATTCATTCCGCCGCCGTTTTGGTCTCCCTAGGTAGGTATTTTCTCCAGGATTCCCCGCAATTTTTGTTTTTGGGTTTCTTAGCGAGTTGACTGGCTTGCACTCCAGCCGAGTCCGCGGTTTTGCCAAGGGCCATTTTCCCTCGGGTTTCTGGTTCTGGAAAAAAAAAAACACAGATGTGATGGACCTGTTGAGCGGGGGACCTCGTATCCCCAAGGGGGGGGATGTAAACACCGTGTTGAAGGTCGGATGGTTACCCTGCCTACCTATCTACCTACCTACCTAGGGATCCTCAGGAACTGGGAGGGGGGAAGGGAAATGTGGGTAGGACAATGCAAGGCATCACCAAGGATAGGGCTGGTACGGGTTTGGGAGCGAGGCCCGAGGCATGCGTCCTGATTGGCACGGACTCCAGTTCACCCAATGGACCAGTGTTGAAAAACATACATGTCCTCGTGCCGAGGGCATCGGGCTGGGTTGGGAGAGAGTGGTCGTATCGGCATTCGTGTGTTGACCTGAGGCGCAAGATGGATGGATTTCGTTGTTCCGTGGTTGGCTATACATAAGTCCAAGGGCGCGTGTCTGATCCATGTCTCTCTTTCTCTGTATTGGGCTTTTGCCATCCTGGTATGCTTATCGATTTGGAACTCTGTCGCCGGCAGAGCGTGCAACAAAGTAAATCAACCAAGCTTGGGAGCGGTGCCGAAGTCGAGTTGCTTCTCACAGTACCTAGGCGTCGAACAGCTATCCCCGGTGTTTTCAGAACGGTCCTGGCTATGCTTCAGTTGCTAGGACCATAGGTTCCTTCACTTGATTGCATTCATTCGGATTGGGGGTCTGTTGGATGGGTTTGTGCCAGAGGAGAAGATGGGACCATTTGGTTGTCTCTCTCTCGGCGCTGACTCGTTCGTCTCGAGCTGGGTTAGATGTTCTCCCGTCACAGTATCAAAGGGGTTAGAGCGCCAGGATAGGAGAGCCAGTGTTCGAAGAGCAAGAGATGTGAGGCAGACCGCGGCAAAAGGAGGGGAACGGAAATAGTGGGCTATTTGCAGAGTAGGAAGAAAAAGAGCCCGAAGATGGACGATTTGTGTGAAAGACAAAGAAAAGGGTCAAATGGTATAAAAATTGCATGGTGACGGCACTGTGCAAGTGCAAGAGCTGATAGACGAAGCTGCCAGGCAGGAGGTGGGTTTGTTAAGTAATCATGGGATTGTCAATTGAAGGCCGGTGCCGAATACGCTCATGGATGAAAGATTGTTAGATACCCGCGTCGCGTCCCGCCCGGGCCCCTAACCAGGCATTGCCGAGGAAGAATCGTCCTGTTTTGGGATGTCTTCGACTGGAGATAGTGGTCTGTTGCAGCTGTGCTGGCTGTGGTGCTTGTTGTGCTTGGTAGACCCGGCCACCCCGTCTTCCGAGGGTATCTGAGGAGTCATACACATCGCCCGACTTCCCGAGACAGTTCTGGCCATGCGCCGTTTCCTGGCCAGGCCCTGCGCAAGGTGACATGAATTGCCGAAACAGATTGAACGGTGAACATGTCATCAAGCGGGCCACGCGGAGGGAATGTTCGGCCGCCGGAGAAATCACATAACGTTAAGGGAATCCATCTCGTCAGATCTGAATCAGGCTGACGTCCCCGCAATAGGAACCCCAAGGGATCTTGCGACGGGCGGAAAGCCAAGCATCATACCATGTGGTTGTAGCCTGCGTCTTTCTATATCGATTGCGTGGGATTGAGCTGGGCGGACATGTGTCGCTCATGAGGTTCTGCAAAAGCCGCTCTTCGAGATTCGTTCGGGGGTTGGCGCCTGTCGATCTGTTGGTAGGACGGGGCCTCCTCGAGATGGTGGGACTGGGCGGAATCTTCCTGCGGCGTTAACAGGATTGCCCCTTTTCATTGTCGTTGTGGTATACCACCTCCGGCGGCGTTTCCAGGTAGCTCGGACAGGCCTTCTCTCTGATGAGGACGGCCTCCTCACTAACCCTTCCTCCTTCCCCCTGTACCTTCGCTCCAACACCAGAGCTTCTTTGTCGACGCCGCCGCTTCCGAGATGCACATTCAGCACCGCATCTTCCTGAATCACGGTCGATGATTCATAATGGCTTCCCCCCAGCTGGCTCTTCTCATTTCCTTCCATCACCTCAAACAACTCTGGACAAGCCTTCAAGATGATGTACCGAGCCTTCGATGTCTTGGGTCTCATTGTGCTCATCACCTGGGCCTGTGTCAATGTCACAACGTACATCAACCCTCGGTACGTTCGTGCCCTGCCTTCTCAATAACGGCCTCATCTTCAATGTTGACGGTGTTTCCTTTGATGATAACGGCCTCCTCTTTGATAGTGATGGGCTCCTCCTTGATGATGACGGCCCCCTCTTTAATAATGACGGGCTCAGCGCCTAGAGATCCATCTTCCCTAACCCGCTCAACTCCAACTCTGCCAAGGTTTCTCCTCCAGTATCGTTCTCGTCAGCTCCGATTTCTTCTCCCCTGGCGTTGGTGTCGACATCTTCGAACCAGAGCCGCACGCTACCGTAGGAGATACACAATTCCTCACCGGCCTTGATATCGCGTAGTGCAGTGTAGACAATGACTTCGGTCTCGGTATTGCGCTTCCAGCCCACGTTTTGATCCCGCGTGGAGTGGTTGAACATGGACCCGAGTCCGAGCGCAAGAGCTTGGGTCATGGTACGGCCCGATTCAGACGGCCAGTAACTGCAACAGGGTAAGAACAATAAGTATACCGTACAGCAGCACATGAGCAGAGGGATGAGACGTCGCTGTATTGTCGACAAACTTAGACTTGCAAGGTCGAAGGGTCAAGGCTTACTAGGTGTAGTGCTGAAGGCATGTATGTTGAGTATGTTTCTCAACCTCATCCCCGGTGAATATCAGTACTGGGCTGACCTCCACCACGGCCCCGCGTGGGATATCCTGAGTCGCGAAGACGCCTCGACCTAGGAATGTCAAGAAGCAGATATGTTAGGGTCAACTCAGGGTGGCTTTCTGGGGCAGTTTAGGCGGGCTGTTCGTGTTGTCCACAGGAGCCCCTGGCTTGGATGAAAAAGCGGGATGCGGAGGTCGACACGGGGAAGGAAACTCGTGATCGACTTACACGAGGGATCAAGCAACGGAATTGACTTTTTATTGAGACCTACCCTTTGGCGTATTCATAACTAGCACGAGACCAGTCGTCCTGAGGAGGGGCTCATCTCCCTTGAGAACGGCGCCATTGTCCGACATCTGCAGAGAATCAGGCAGAAGGGACACCTAGCAGAGGTTCGCCGCGGCAAACGATAAGTCAATAAAGGACCGCAGAAGGCGTGATAGCGATGGGGGAACATGTATGAAGACTCGACATTAAGTCTCGGGCGCGTGAAAAAAAGTTGTGCAACTCCTAAATAGGTTAAGCGTGGGATAGGGCTGGCGACACGGAGTGACGTCAGAGCGGCATTAATATTTTTGTGCTCGACTGGCATTCAGACTCGAGCTTCGGCCCATTATTGGACTACCTACCAGGTAGAGTGCCTAGGTATCTATCCCAAACGGCAGCAATGAGTCAATCCAGGGATGCCTGACAATGCGCGACTTTTTATGTCGCTGCCTACTACTCATCTTCTCCAGCCCATGGATTACGCCAGACTTGCTGACGACAGCAACCGCCCACGCACCATCTCGTGTCGAAGCTCAGTGTCTGCGTCAGGGCCATTGTGTTAGCCCTCGAGTTGACCTTCGCGAACCTCCTGAAAACGACCACAATCAAGAGCAGGCAGTCTACAATAGCAGTGAGTGATAGGCACAAACAGAGAAGGAGTCTTGGGCAACAGAGGGGCTGCGGGATTTAGCGCTCTGCTCTCCATCGTGTTGTGTTGTGTTGCGTCGCACCGTATCGCATAAGCTCGTACCCAAAGCAGCGTTTACCCTTCCGACCACTTCCGCTGCGCTTAGGGCCCCAGCACCAAACCCACCTACCACGCGATGAGATGGCCAACTGGGCGAACTCTACGGCCGCAGCCTTGCGGTTCAGCCTCATACATCCATCTTCGCGGCAACCCGACTGGTCCATCCCCTCGGATGCTGACGCTTCCCCGGACTCTGGGTCTACGGTGTCGACGGCAACATAATCCTCCGCGGCTGAAGTAAGTGAGCCATTTGACTATGCATCAAAGGAATAAGACGTCATTGCGAGGTTTCTGGTATGTGAGTTCGTGTTCGATGGGCGTCAGCATGAGTGCATAAGTAGAGGGGCGCTGTTCGCCTTGAGAGTCCTGATATTCCAGCATTCCATCTTCACATCTACATTTCAAGGCAGAACGGTCCAGTCGATCCTCAAAAGTGTCCATATAAGAAGCGGTCCAACCAATCCAAGTCCGCCTTCTATTCTCCAACTCTATATCACCCAAACCTTTTAGGAACCAACAAAGCAAAAGCTCAAATAGTCATAATGGCCGAAGGATTCAACGGACAAGTGCTTATGGACCAGCCCGCCGGCACTGGCAATCGCCCTTACGCCGCCGAGTCCTGGCTTGAGCCCTGGCTCATCAAGCATTCGGAATTTTATCGCAAGCACTTTACTCGTGATGGACGTCGGGAGAGCAAGTCCACCAGACGCCACAGCGTTGTCACCGAAGGACTCGAGTCCAGGAAGAACTCCGTTGCTGCTCCTGAAGTCGAGGCTGCTGCTGCTACCACCACTCCTGAGACCGAGGGCACGTCCACCACCCCCGCTCCCGTTGAACAGCCAAGAGAAAGCGTCGAGGCCGAGAATGCTGCCGAAGCTGTCGCCAAGAAGGACAGAATTGGCTCCTTGCGCCGGAGCATTGGCTGGATCCCACACCCATGAATAATGAAGGAAACACAGGACTGTCAACCATGTTTGGCCAGATGATATCTGGAAGGACGATAATGAAGAGGCATATGGAGGAGGAGGAGGAGGCAGGAGGCAGCAGCCTGATGATGTGCGATTGATACCCAAAGTGAATTATGTGTGTATTTTTAAAGTGGAGCACCACTTGTTTCGAGGAGAGTCAACAGAGTTTCCTTTTTATTGTCGACCGCTTCAATTTCGAGCTTACTGTATTCGTGTTTGTAGGACTCTCTTTACCTATAAGATTATAAGCATACTGTTAGTACGGGATAATACCCTTATCTGGTGGTGGTAATCTAATGATGTGCTTGTCAATGCTCTGGAACAATAGGTGTCACTGTTGATTGATTGGTAGGGGACCTTGCTCTATCAATATAGCACCCCAGTTGGTGGTTCTGGTTTATCGCGAACTTCGGCAGTTCTAGGAGACTCTATGGGTAGTAGGCTGCCATACAGGACTAGGGAGACCTCGTAGTTGAACTGTAAACGAGCCTATTATTCTCTCGCACGACAAAGCTTGCGATTTGTGGCGCCCCGTGAGCCCCGTTCGGTGGACCAGGAGATTTTCTCTCGACCGAGAGCCTTGAAGTTGTCCGGAATAGATTGTAACCTGCAGGTGGATGATATCCCGTCTGTACTAGGAGGCACTAAGCGCTTCACAGAATCACCACCGATTCACCGTGGCACTCGACCGAGAGACAATTTCACGTGCTTCAAAGTTCGCACGAGCCTTTGCCGTGATGGGGACGGAATCCCGTGAGCTAGTGGGCCAATCAGACGCCCGGCCCTTAGGATCGCGTCTCTCAAGCCACGCGTGGAATGTTTGGTGTGGGTGATAAAGCCAATGGTCAAATTGCAGAATTGGTAAAGCAAGACCCTGCCATTTTGTAATCCAGATGGCAAGGAAAGCCGCCGGATGTCGACCTGGTAGAGGCTGGCCGATGCATGAGCAGGCTGCCAGCGTGCCGGGGCTCAACTACATATACATGAACCAACTGTCCTCTCCGGCAACTACCTAGTATTGTCTTACATCTCACCACGCACTCAGCCCGGGGCCCAGTTGCACCATTCAGCCTTCAACAAACCCCTGACTCCACCACCATCTCAGACAAAGTCCGACTGCGCTTCTCCGGGGGGCGACTAACTTTTTATATTTATCAACCATCCTCACCCTCCAGCCTGTCCTCACCGTCACGCACCACCTCACTTTATCGACCTCTCTCGACTCCGTCCACAATCCTCGACCGGCACCATGTCCACTCACACCATCGTCATTATCGGCGCGTCCTTCGCTGGGCTCAGCGTTGCCCATGGTTTGCTGAAGACTGTCCTCCCCCAACTGTCCAATGGAGGCAAAACCGCCTACAAGGTCGTTCAGATCGCCCCTAACGACGAGTTCTACTGGAAAATTGGTGCCCCTCGAGTCATTGGAAACCCAAAGTCCCTGCCCCTTGAGAAGGCCCTGATCCCCATTGCACCCGGCTTCAAGGCCTACCCGAAGGAGCAGTACGAGTTCATCAAAGCTTATGCCACCTCGATTGACCCTTCGAGCCGAACTGTCCACACCAGTACCTCGGACGCCGTTCACTATGATTCCCTCGTCATTGCTTCCGGTACCACCTTTGCAAGCAACCTATGGTCCGTCTCAGACGGCACTGAGCCTCTGAAGGCCGCCATCACCGAAATCCACAAGAAGCTCCCCAATGCACAATCCATCCTGGTTGCTGGCGGAGGCGCTGCGGGTGTAGAGACCGCAGGCGAGCTTGGAGAAGTGTACGGCGGGAAGAAGGAAATCACACTGTTGTCTGGAAGTGCTTCGCTGCTTTCCCGACTCTCCAACAAGAAGATGGGCCAAGATGCCCAGTCTCGGCTTGAGAAGATGGGAGTCAAGGTCGTCAACAACAGTGTCCGAGTTGTTGAGCACACCACACAAGGGGCAAAGGAGGTGTTGAAGCTGAGCAACGGAGAAACCATGACTGTTGATGTCTACATCGAGGCTACTGGTGACAAGCCAAACAGCAAATTCGTCCCTCAAGAGTGGTTGGACGACGCGCAAAGGGTTAAGACGGATCCCCATACTCTCCGTCTGGATGTTTCCGGTGTCACAGGCGTTTACTGCATTGGAACCGTCGCTAGCTACTCAGATGGCACCATCCTCGATGTCAAGTTCGCAACACCAGCCGTGTTGGAAAGCATCAAGTTGGATCTTCAAGGCAAAGGTGAGTTGTCCTTGCTCTTTTCCCCTCATGCCTACTTCTGCTGACGAGTCTTGAAAAGGTGGCCCTCGCACCAACAAAATCTACAAGAAGATTACTAGCGACATGCAATTCGTTCCTATTGGGTCTCAAGGAGGCGTTGGTGTTGTCTTCGGCTTCAAGCTCCCCAGCTTCCTGGTTAAGATGGCCAAATCCAAGGATTTCATGATTGGCAATGCTCTTAAGACAGTCGAAGGCACTGCTTGAGTGTCGGAGAGGCTTTAGCAAACCTTGGGGCATTTTGTTTTATTTTTGAATTTCAATAGAGATACCCGGTCTTACTGCGAGCGGCTGCGCAACAGGGCGTCTGCTTGAGTGAGGATGAATTGCATAGACAGCGGTGAGACTAAATAGTAATTACAATCATTCGCAGTTGAAACAGCCCAAGGTCAACAAATAATTCTCGACCGTCATCTATTGAGCGCAATTGATCGGGAATATTAGGGCATCGAAATTCCTTTCCGCTGCTCGATGGCGAGATTTCCCGATGCTCTGCTTTGGAAACTCTTCCGCCGAAAAGGGTCGACGCCCGCCAATGATCGCCTCGCCGACGATTTCCCATCCAATTGCTTCCGCAGTGCTCAGAACCATTGCTTCCGTGAGGTCGAACGGACGCTGTGATTGCGGTCGATTTTTCTACCTATATAATAGATCACAGACCGGATATTGCCTCTGATCCAATTGGACTGACCATCCTCTCTTCAACTGTCTCGTTGTTACACACGACATAATGCTGGGGCGGGTTGCTATTGCTGCGAAACCCTCAGCATCAGGAACCAAGCTCTTTCCCTGTGTTGCTGTGCGGAGTAGTTGCTTGAAAGCTGCGTCCCAACGAAACTTCTCTTCCTCCCTCTCTCAGACTTCACGAAGGCCAACTCCCATATCCCCTCGAGCTTCCTCAGACTGTTACCGAGCTTTCAGCAGCACAGCAAGAATGTCCGCATCTACGAGAACCGAAACGGATGCCTTCGGACCCATCGAGGTCCCCTCAGACAAGTACTGGGGTGCTCAGACGCAAAGATCTCTGGGCAATTTCAAGATCAACCAGCCTCAAGATCGAATGCCGGAAGGTGTTGTGCGAGCTTTTGGTATCCTGAAAGGGGCTGCTGCGACGGTGAACATGAAATATGGCCTTGGTATACACTCCCGACAAGCCCCTCGCAAAGCGCACCGTTGACCTAGAGACAGATCCCAAGGTTGGAGAGGCAATTCAGCAAGCTGCCGCCGAGGTCGCTTCCTTGAAGCTGATCGACCACTTCCCGCTCGTCGTCTGGCAAACAGGTTCTGGCACGCAGTCCAACATGAACGCAAATGAGGTCATCTCAAACCGCGCAATCGAGATTCTGGGAGGACAAATGGGCAGCAAGAAGCCCGTTCATCCCAACGATCACGTCAATATGTCTGCTAGCTCCAACGACTCCTTCCCCACGGTTATGCACATTGCCGCTGTTCTCGACTTTGAACAGAGACTCATCCCCGCTCTCAACAACCTGAGGGAGGCTCTCCAGAAGAAGGTGGAAGCATTCGACAAAATCATCAAGATTGGCAGGACACATTTGCAAGACGCTACACCCTTGACACTTGGCCAAGAGTTCAGCGGATACGTGGCTCAGCTCGATCGGAACCTTGAGAGGATCCAAGCATGTCTCCCTCATCTACGACAGTTGGCCCAGGGCGGTACCGCTGTTGGCACTGGTCTCAACACGTTCAAAGGTTTCGCGGAGGGGATTGCTGAAGAGGTTACCAAGATGACCGGCACAGAGTTTGTGACTGCTCCCAATAAATTCGAGGTCTTGGCTGCCCACGACAGTATCGTTGAAGCTTCGGGAACATTGAACACCCTTGCTTGCAGTCTCTTCAAGATCGCGCAGGATATTAGATACCTTGGCTCGGGACCTCGTTGTGGTCTAGGAGAGTTGGTGCTTCCAGAAAACGAACCTGGCAGCAGTATTATGCCCGGGAAGGTCAATCCCACTCAGTGCGAGGCTATGACTATGGTTGCTGCTCAGGTCATGGGAAATCATACTGCTGCAACAATTGGCGGCATGAATGGTCAATTCGAGCTGAATGTCTTCAAACCCCTGTTGATCCGAAATCTTCTTCACAGCAGCAGGATTTTGTCAGACGCAATGAATGGATTTGTCGAGCATCTGGTCGATGGTCTGAAGGCGGACGAAAAGAGAATTGCCACTCTTCTCCACGAAAGGTACGTCTTATGGTTGCTCCACAAGAGTCCCAAGTGTCCACTTACTTACTTCTGCTCAGTCTCATGCTCGTCACCTGCCTCAACCCGGTCATTGGTTATGACATGGCTTCCAAGGTTGCGAAGAATGCGCACAAGAAGGGCTTGACTCTGAAACAGTCAGCGATGGAATTGAAGGCTCTTTCCGAGGAAGACTTCGACAAATACGTCCGACCCGAGCTCATGCTTGCACCAAAGGAGAAGAAGTGATTCGACCCAGGCAACGTGTTTCGAGCTTTGCACCGCAACCTTATGGTCCCTGCCCGGAATGGCCAATCTCAATCTAGTATTAACGGTCGAGACTCATGTTTGTACAGTTAGCGGTGCATGATTCCCTGCACATCAAGGTCGACCTGGTTCGAGTTTGTTGTACAAAATTCACGCCTTTTCTTCCGAGATATCGATCTAGGTACGACTATTCAAGAGGTAGGGAATCGACTTGTTCTAATTTGACTTGTTGAATTTGTTCAACGATCCATGTTGCCCTCTCTCAGGCCGGCCCTTTCGCGGCTCTGGAGATGACTTCATGCTTCATCTTCATCTTCCGTCTCAGATTCTCTTCCCATACATCCGCTCTACACCTCTAATCATAGTTTGTGGATAGAAGTGAGAGACCTGTAATTTTCGTGGCAAGATCTGAGTATATTAGAATAGAGATCAATTTGATAGACCACGAGGCTTCACAAGCAGATACCCAGGTATGCGGAAGGCTAAAAGAGTGTGTACTCGGTAGTATTTTACCGCGGTACCGAGTTTGGTCGGTAAAGCACGGAGAATAGCCGAGAAAAGCCAAGACATTCTTCGGATAATGGAGTTTTTCCGTCCAAGCTAAACTTCTTCTGGACAGTCGCGGTTGTGCCATCTCCGGTATTTGCGGTCGAACTTCTTCCCACGGTGGCTGGCAGCTCGAGTCGCTTCTCCGCTTTCCACCAAAGTCGTCTCCCGGCCGACTTCATCTTCCCCTCTCTCTCCATGAGGGGCTCCATCTCCACACCTAGCATCAGAGCCAGAAAGAGACGAGGCCTTCAAGAAGCTATGGACACAACACAGTCAACTGGCGGCGGTGGCAGAGTCAAAAGAAAGCAATCGGGCAACAAGACCAAGACGCTGCCGTGCCCGCACTGCCAGCGACTCTTTGCTCGTCTAGTAAGTCATCCCCAATCTGCCACCTCTAGCTCGCATTGAGAGAGAATCGCCCATCGGACCGCAGACGACTGATGAGAAACTTTGCCGCAACCAGGAACACCTTCAACGGCACATTCGCACCCATACCAAAGAGAAACCCTTCGTCTGCGAGATTTGCTCCAAGACCTTTGCGCGCAGTGACCTGCTGGTGCGTCACGAGAGACTCGTCCACCCAGGCGAGGAAGAGCAGCATACCACACGGAAGTCGCACAAACACCATATTCAAAATGCCAACGCGGCAAAGGAGGCCGCGGCCCGGGCGCACACACACCATGGAGCTTCGAATCATTCCGACCCAATGGACATGGCGCCACAGCAGAATCATACCCTGCTGTCACCTCAGGCTGCGCACGAAGGGAGAGGGATGATGGACATGCTGGATCCGCAGCTCATGCAACCTGCCAATGGCATCAGCTCGGTGGATGGAATGTCTGCACACCAGTCTTCGGTCATCAACGCGCCATCGCTCGATCCGTCCTGGGGGTACGACTTGAACCTGCTCTCTCACGCCGCCAGCCATGTCGCGTCTAGTGGTCAGGATCACTACATGTCCGGCCTGCCGCAAGTCACGCAAGAACAGCTCAATGAGCCCTTGCAACAGATAATGCCGGCAGTCACAGAAGGACAGTACCAGCCTAGAATGCTGACCGAAGGATATGGGCACTCGACTCCGATGTTCGAACCTCCCGACCTCGGCGATCCAATGCAGGACTTCACCGTCTTCCTGGATAGTGTCGGCCTTTCGTCTGAATGGTACGCGAATATGTTTGGCCATGATCAGGTTGATAATTACAACTCACCTGCCGAGTTGAGAGGGGATCACTTGAATATATCAAGGCCTCAATTGAACGGTGAGCATCCCACCGATAGCAAACTTGGAATTCCTCAAGATGAAACAAGTACATTTTCGCGATTTGGATCAAGACTGCCGTCCCTTCAACCAGAATCTAGAGATTCTGACTTCACTCGGCCAGACCCTCCACGAAGTACGGTCGAAGAAGCCGAGGCCAAAGTGGTCAGGACAACCTGGGACGTCTCAGATTCAGATCGATCCATCTTTGCCTCCAAACTTGCCGCATTCGACAATGTCATGCCCAAAGGTTTTATCCCTCCATCGAGGCATTCACTATCGAGATATCTGGCGGGTTATGTCAATGGCTTCCACGAGCACCTCCCCTTCATTCATGTGCCAACTCTACAAGTCGCAGGGAGTGCTCCTGAGCTCGTACTGGCGCTGGCCGCAGTGGGAGCGCAGTATCGATTTGAGAATAGCCGAGGCATAGAACTATTCTATGCCGCAAAAGCCGTTGTGTTGGAACAGATACGGCGCCGCGATGAGTCCTCGACGACCCACCTGTGGAACAGACCTCGAACCGGGTCAATTGCTCAGTCGCCCGGAGGAGGATTCACAAACCAAAGCCATTCTAGCAGTCCGTTCCAAATCTCTCCCGAAGAGGCAGCTCCTGCCGATAGCAAAGAGCAGATGGATTCAATACAAGCGCTCCTGCTGCTCACGGCCTTTGCTACGTGGGAGAGGCACACCGAGCTGCTGCGTGAGGCTCTGGCATTCCAAAGCATTCTAGCACGGCTTGTGCGAGAGGCTGGCCTTACAAGTCCAGAAATCATGCAGTCACCGGAGGAGCTGACTTGGGAGGACTGGATTAAGATCGAGGGCGAAAAGAGGACCAAGCTGATCGTCTATTGCTTCTTCAATCTACATTCAATCACGTGGAATGTCCCTCCGCTCATCCTCAACTCTGAGATCAAGCTCAACTTACCCGACCCTGCCAACGAGTGGAAAGCCACCAGCGCCGAACAGTGGAAGAAACTGCGACAAGTCAATGCAGCACCGCAGATGCCCTTCCAGACGGCGTTCTCTCGATTGTTCACCAAACAGAATCAAGCCACTGCTACTCCTATCTCCCCACTTGGCAACTACATCCTTGTTCACGCACTCATTCAGCAGATTTTCTTTGCACGGCAACTCTCGCTGGCTTGGCCCGGCGTAGCAGGATCTAGTCTGCGCGTGGAAGACATTAGCGTCCTCGATATGGGCCTCTCGTCCTGGAAAGCAGGTTGGAAACGCGCGCCTGAGTCCAGTCTAGATCCTCAGAATCCTAACGGACCAGTTGCATTCACCTCGACCGCGCTCTTGGGTCTTGCGTACATTCGTCTACATGTCGACATGGGCCCACTCCGCCACCTCGAGACTCGCGATGCCACACAGATTGCCACAGCTCTGCTCAACACGCCAGACATCCGCCGCGACCCTCGCTTGACGCCCGCCCTCCTACACTCTGCTCATGCACTTTCCATCCCTGTCCGACTGGGGATAGACTTTGTTGCACGCACACAGACCTTCTTCTGGTCAATTCAACATTCGTTGTGTAGTCTGGAATGCGCCTTTCTCCTGAGCAAATGGCTGTATGTTCTGTCCAACCTGAAGAGCTCCGGCGGCGCCCCCGTCACAGAGCACGAAAGAAAACTACTTCTTTGGGTGCGGTCTCTCCTTGATGAGACGGAAATGACAGTGCCTCTCAACGGAGATGCGAACGACCACACCGTCCTGAATGAGTCGAGGGAGTTGTTGGATGACACCCAGAAGATGCGGCAATTGAGTGTGGCGGTGGTAAGGGTATGGAGTAAGACGTTCAAGGGGAATACGAGCTGGGCGATTGTGGATATGATCGGCAGTGCGTTGGAGATTTATGCGGATATGTTAGAGGGTGAAATGGCACATGGTCAACACTGAGGACGCGGGGGTTCGCATCCGTCCCGGCGCAATGGGGGTTGACGAGACATGCCTTCATCGGTTGTATTAAGTCTCGTATGCGGTCCTCTTTTATTCCCCCACTTCATCCTTACCAACACCAAACTCCCTTTCGCGAGCTCGATCGAGCTATCTGTGTTTTTTGAAATAGCATACACAAAGTAACTCTGGTCTGGAGGGAAGGGAAGGGAAAGTAACAACCGCAGGGAAAGGAAAAAAGGGGGGGGGCAGAAAAAGGTAACAAAGAAAGCCCCTTTCGGAAACAGGCCAGGAATAGGGCGCGAAATATAGCTAGCTGGACCAGGGGTTTGATTCGGTCTCGAGGAGGTGGTCGTGGATTCCCTGTATGCAGAGACACATACACACGCAGAGTGAGAGAGACGCATGAGAGAGAGATTCCGAATGTTTCGTCCCTTCTTACTTATCTGTCCATCTATCTATCTATCTATCATTCCCCTGTCCAACTCCTTTTTCCCCGTCTTGCGGTTTCGAGATGTAGATCGTCGATTCATCTGATGTTGTGTGTGCGTGTGTGTGTCTCTCTCTCTCTCTCTCTCTCGTCGCTTTCGATTCTGTCGCCGTCGCCGTTACCGTCACCGTCCGATTCTGATAAGCGAAAGTCCTTCCCTCTCGTACCTAAACAAGTCGACTTCAAACCCCGCCCTTCCGCTTGTGCTGGCCATCGGTTTTGATCGGAGTGAGAAAGTAGGTAATGGAGAGTCCGCGTCGACATCGCTGAGGTGGCCCTGGGCGTGTGAGGAGTTCTGATCTGCCGGGGTTGGTTGGTCATTGACTGGTGACTGGTGACTGGTGGTAGCCTTGCCGTGCTGTGCTGTGCTGTGCCTTGCCTTTTTCTTTTTCCCTTCCCCGTCTTGTCATACGCGCTGCAGGATTGGTTCTGGGTTCCGTTCGGGCTATCTGGATGGATTGAACGACATCTGACTTCCTGTCGTTGGGCGCTGGCCGCTGGTGTCGGTGTCGGTATCGCCATCGCTGGTATTTTCGTGTCTGCATCCCCTCAACCAGGACTGAATCACCTTCCTTTTCCCTTGGTGCGTGTGGAGTTGTGTCATTTGGTTTTGGTGTTGGTGTGACTGGCATCGATGCTCTCTCCCTCCCTCTTTCTTTCTGCCGCCTCCATCTCATGGCTCTTCCCAGCTGCACCGCGCACACCAGTTCCACAGGCCCTTCGAAGTCCCACCATCACCGTCGCATTCACAAGCTTCAATCTCCTGCCATCTCTTCAATCACAAAGCAGCAGCTCAAATCTGGCCTCTCCAGAGCCAAGCTGGGGATTCTGACAGGTCTCAGTTCACCAACACACCCAGCCTCCATATCGAAGCACAAACACACACGCCAGACGTATAGCGTGGCAGTGGTGAGTCACGGAGGACGATGCCTATCCTCCACACTCTTCACCAACGACAATGTGCCCGTTCCAACGCAGAGCAAAAGGTACAAAGATTTGTATCACAAAGACAATAGGCCAGGTTCTTCCGAGGACGCCTCAATTTCAGAACCCCATTCTGCTTCTCGAAAGAAGTCCGATCTGAACTCCTCAAACCCCAACAGTGGCCGTCTTGTGATGAATTCGATCTGTGTATGAAAAGCTTTACTCAGGATGATATGGAAAGAGATCATCTGAGCAGTGTGCCAGCGTGCCAGCGTGCAAAAGATTGCACTGTATCACCAAGAACCATCCGAGGTATTCAGAATCCTATTTCAGCACAGAGTGCTCTATCTGAACCCTGTAGTTGAATGGCCATATGTGACTCTCTTTTTGATGTAATCCTCCAAGTGACGGTCAATACCTCATTCAGCAACCATCAAACTGAGCACAGTGTAGTGTGTGACAAAGCAAAAGGGGGAAACCTAACCAAGCAACTATCTAATTTGAGTATGATTTTCTGATTTTCAAGTTTTTTTGGTGGTTCATGAGCGTCCCCAATCACCGATTTTTTGATTTTTTAAAAAACAGGGGGCAATTGACTGTGAGAAATACAACTGTGCTCGGTTGCCAATGGGGTAGTCACATACCTGCTTCTGCGCATTCTTCAACAAGTCCACACCAAACACCAAGCAACCAAAGGTGAGAAGCCTCCAGCGTCCTGGGAAACCTCCACGACCGAACAGACAGCATCTTCAATCAGTGACCGCCCCACCGAAAGCCTCAAAACTGTCTGCAGCCATTGCATAAAAATCCCTCAGAGCCCACAGAGCTAGCCGGACAACTGCCTGAAGCGGGTGTGAAATGAACGACGTGTAAATGGAATCTGAGATTCCCAAGCCAGTAAGACGCCCACGTGGAAAAAGGTTCATAACACTCTTGGAGGCAACTCAGGTCTCAAAAACTCCATGGTTCAGTGGGAGGATGAGAACCGTGCTTGCTGAGATAACCCCCTGAATGCTTCAAGTAGTCATGACCTCGGATCAGTTGATCTTTCAGCCAGACATCAGAAGCCTGCAGCCCTAGCTTCGCACCCACAAGTTCGCGACACCACGGCAAATGCCCACAGCTACCACACTGAAGACAACGCCAGTCCGGGACGATGTCCTTTGGCCAACAACGGGCCGGTGTGATTAACAGCGACGGGGCAAATGTCACACTCTTGTTCTGATCCAGGTCAGCGGATGTCACTCCATGGCCGACAGAAGTCGAGGTAGTCCGCTCAGTCTCCTCAGAGGGCTCAACACGGTGCTTCAGGATCGATTTGACCTGACGGTCTCCTCGATGACTCCTGATTGGCTCCGGGTTTATGCAACTCTGGATCGACATCGCTTCTGGTCGTCGAACAATCGGGCGGAAACCACCACATCCCCCAGTGCCCCTCTTGTTGCCGGCCTCTTTGTCCTTCGGGTACCCGGCATGAGCAACAAGTGGCTTGCTAGGTCGTACCTGCCCAAGAGCAGGCCGTCGCCCAACTTGCGACACCTTGATGCGAACCGGGATCCGCGACGCCGAGGCTGCCTCCCCTGTGACGGTAGGAGACGTGGCTGTCTTGTCCTTTCCCAAATCGCCTCCCTTGCCAAGTGAGATGGATCCACAAAGTCGAGACGAACACATGCCATTAAGGACCGGTGTGACCGGTACGGGGATCCGAGATCCCATGGCCTTTGCCTTGGGTCCGGCGTTGACCGAAGTCTCAGCCTTCGCCTCAGCGGCTGTGTTGTCCGACGATTGCTTCTCCGATACACACGAGACAGTAACGGTTGGCGCAGGGTCGGAGACAATTGTCACAGTGGTGGTCGCAGACGATGAAGGGGCATCCTCACCGCCCTTGACACCAGCGGCCGTTGACCGTCCACGAAGAACGCTGTTGGCCAACCAAGGACGAGCCCTGGAAGCCCTCAGCGACCTCCTCAGGTCGAAACTGCCGGAAGAAGAAAATGGCTCAGAAGCGAACTCCTTTGCCATTGTGAAATGTGAGATCTGTAAACGGTCAGCCTTTCTGTACTCTTGCACTGTAGGGGGGTTACCTGGAGAGAAGAAAAGAAAGAACCTGAGCACGGCGGGATGTGAAAGGCCTTTTAAACAACTGTCCCTCACATGCTCCAGAGCTGTAACAACATTGTTGACAAAACAACAGCGCCGGTCCCGCTGGTTCAGTAGGTGGAACAGTGCGAATCTTTACCCACACACACCTTTTCTTCAATGAATACAGCCAGGCGGTTGTTTTTATGGAGCTGGCCTGACCCAGGTTTGTATATGAGCACGCTTTCAGCATTGTCAGTCGTCGTGATCCTCAAAAGGCGTCCACCTTGAAGAATTCTCTGCGATGGGACCCGCCTCCGTTCAAAACTTGCAGCGGTTCCCCGTTGAAAACGTCTCGTACAAAGGGGATAGCATTGTTTTGGTGGAGAGTGTACTCGTAACTCCACTAATGGGGCTCCATCTTCTTGCTGGGTGTGTACACAAAGCACAAGTTGACAAGCGCGGCAGGGACAAGGCTCTGGGGAGAGCAGCATTGAATTTGCAGACTCAGAGGAGATAGTAGGAGTGTTCCTTGCTGGACTGTTCGGGTCGGTTCAAGACGGTACGTGTCGAATGCGTTCTCGGCCTGGGGATGGGGAAGCCGATAGCAAGGTCATTCATGACGTCCCAGGGACGATCGGGTAGGCCGTTAAGGAGCTGGATCGGGTGGAGCTCGTGACAATGGCATGGCAATGGAGCATCAAATCCAAACAGAATTACGCCGGGTATTAAATACCTGGTAAGGGGGCAATTGGTGGTTTCCAAGTAAGTGGGTCAACGGCGGTATAAATTTCATGGGGCAAGTACATTGCACCAGTAAGTGTCGATGATGGGTTCGAGACATGAAAATATTGTGGTCCACAAGGTAAACAACGCGATGGAAGAAATGTTGGTTGGTAAAAGGGGGGGACGTGAATGTCATGGGGAGAGATCGAGAGGCTGAGTTTCCGCACCACGTCACGTGCAGCGTCGCTGTCGTCTTCGTTCCCCAGAGTGTGCGTAGCAAGATTTGGTAGTTGCAACGTTGCAGGATAAATGTGGTGGCTGCTGCATAGTCAATGTTCAACTTCAGGTCCAGGTTCAGGTAGCGATGGTTGCGGGCTCGCGAATACCAGGGCAAATATGGCTGACTGAGCCTTGAACACTCTTGGGCTGTCTCGAGTCTCGACTCTAGTTAAATATTGCCAGTTCTTTCAGCCCTCCTATTTCTAGTTTCAGCAGCTTCTCAAGCCCGATCTTATGCTGTATGTTATTCATGCCGGGATTACTAGCGAGTGTGCTGACCAAGATGCTCCCGATAGCCTCTAAACAATGCTGGTCTGACTGAAGCCAAACATGCCGTGCGCATAATTTAGATAAATGCTGGACTTCCCTCGCCCAAAATATGTTCACCTGCACTTGTACTTCTTTCCCCTCGTCGGCTTCTCAGGAAGTTGCTGACCATTCTCTTGCTACCCAGGAGGCCCAGCATTCTGGCTGCACTCTTTCCCACAGAGTAAGATTGAGACGGAAGTGCAGTTGCCCCCTCATTCCCATCTCCCAGGTCAGTCTGCAGGTCCAGGCCCGCCCCGTCGAATTTGGACCGAGATGCCACGCTCAGCCTGTTGCTCCCAAACGTGTCTGGATGACCCGGCGTTCTCTTACCCAAATACATACTGTCAAACGGACGATTGTGTGGGGGCACATCCATGTTAAACGGCCGGCTGAGTCGGGCGACCAGGTGTGCCTTGACATTGTCGCTGGGGCTTTCATGCGATCTGCTGGGCGTGGTTGAGATAGAATCATGAGGGGTAGAGTAGATATTTCCAGCATCGAACCCGGTTTCACTATTCCTCTTGCGTAGGCGCCCGTTCGTGGTACCATTGCGGAACTGCAAGTGCAGTCTTCCTGGTGAACTCACGGGTGGAGAATCTGGTTGCGCCAGCGGACTGTTTTCCTTGCCAGCACGTTGAGGTTCAAGTGATCTCTGGGTCCTCTTCTCTTTGAAGAGCTTTGCAATGTTTGCGGGGCTCAATTTTCGTAGGCTTCCGCTGCCTTTACTTCCATCTTCGGCTTTGTTGGACAGACTGCTCAAAGCGTCGGCGCTGACCCTTTTGAGCAGATCGGCGTGAGTTCCGACGGAAGTAGTGGCATTTTGCTCTTTCAAAGTGCCGGACACTGAAGCAGCGCCGAAACTGGCCGGGGGATCTCGACTCTGCACAAGACGGGTGCTTGCTGACCTTGCCACTATCCGAGAGGTAACTTCTTCCTCATCTCTAGCTTCCTCTTCCGAGTTGATCTGAGTTCTTTCTCGCGTATGCGAACCTGAACTGCTATCTGGCGTGCGCTCCTGCTGTTTCACAGTATCTAACCATGGGTTCCATTGGCTATTCATGGTCGAAGCAAAAGATGTTGCCAAAATGGTTGCCATACCGTTCGTTTGCGACTCTGCCAGACCAGTTGTCTGGAGCTCGTCCGAGCTTTCGAATGGCTGTTGGTATTGCTCATTAGATCCGCCATTCGTTGTTCGTGAATAGATGCTGGCACTGCTCAGACCGTATTGAGGGCGGTTCATCACGGGATTGCTCGACTGGCGATTGACAATAACGCTGCCGCTGTCCAAATCTGCCCCGTTGCCACGACCGCTGCTGCTGCGGCTGCGGTGACGCCTCTCGTTGAGGAACCTTTTGAAAGGACTTGGAGCATTGGGGTTCTTTTCGCTCGAGAATGGAAAAAAGGTCGACTGCGACTCTTGTTCTGCCAGCCGCTCCCATCTCTTGTCAGCATTCACCTTATGTTGCTCATCCGCCTTCGTACTTGCAGATTGATGCCATGAGCCAGACTGGCTGCTCGACCGCGGGTTCGGATTATGCCCGGTCATTGTGGCCAGCGAAAAATCACTCTGAACGGCTCTGATGGTGGGTTTCGCGTCCGCGACTTCTGTGTTGTTCGCCTCGCGGCCTTGATTGATGGCTTCCAGCGCCATGCGCGTCCTCTCGACTTCAGCCTCTTCCTGGTTGATTCGTTTGATCAATGCTGAATAGACTCGCTGACTATCCACTGCCGGTAGAGCCCGGCTGTTATTCGTGGCTGACTGCAACGGCTCATGGAAAACCTCGACTCCGCCAATATGCTTGCCGGCAGAGGACGATGGCTGGTGCGGGCCGCCATCCTCTTTGATGATCGATAGCCGATTGCGCTCTATAGGAACAGACCGTAACCCAATCGAGCTGGTGATGCTGGAGTTGGTCCAGCTGGTGACCCGGGATCGTGTGTTGGAATGGAGGCTTTCACGACTTGCAGCTGAATGCACAGTATATGGCACCTTGTCGAGGTCTTCGAGCGGATCATGTTCGAGGAACGGCCGGGAATACTCATTTCGACGTGGAGTGAGACCGTCGTCGGTAATCTGGTATGCGTCAAACCCGCTGACAAGCGTAGACTCCTTGTCAAACTCGGAGAAGTGGTTGCGCTGAGCCTCCAGCTGTTGTGGAGGCAGGCTGTCCTTTTTACCCAGGGATTTCCCAAGGACCTTGCGCACTCTATTGCGAAAAGTGAGTGAGAACGATCTAGTGGCTGCGGTATCCGGCTGCTCGGCCTCGAGACAGCCGCTGTTCCGAACAGTCTTCCTGAACTTGTGCTCCGTTCTCCTCTTCACTTTCCGAGGCATGTGCTGTTCTGTCTCCTGCAGGTCTCCTTGGCCAGAGCCATCGAGGAACTGTGCCCTAGCGATCTGGACTGCTTCTTCGTGTCTCTCCCAAGCACCGTCTGAACCTTTGTAGAACGTGGTGGTGCTCTGGCGCCGCAGGAAAGGAATGGAGCGTTGGAGACGCAGACGAAGATTGCCGTTGGGAAATGCCACAAGGGATTTCGACTTGCGGACTCGGCGGTACGATGATGGTAGAGCTCCATAGTTTTCAGAACCAACTTCCGAAGAGGTCATTGCGTGCCTCGCAGCAACCATAGCAAAAGCATCGCCTCCTGTTCCATTGCGATAGAGGCAGTCGGTCATACTGAATATATCCAAAATTGCAGGCTGGGAGATATGGTGCGAGGACGAGACGGCGACGACGGCCGGGTGCAGAAATAGTCCCCGGCCAACTTCAGGAAGCAGCGATTGCATAGTGCACGCCTCAATCGCGAGGAAAGTGCCACCACGTCCAACATCGTCGATAGCATCAACTTGACCATCATTTCAGTGGCGCGAAGGCCCCTACCTGTGCAATCTTCTTACGATCAAGACTGGAGCGGTCGTCTTTGACTTGGTAGTGGCCAGAGTGCTCGAGACATGAAGACATGGCTTCGACGCACGCCATGGTCCAAACCCCTCCTCCAGCTAATGGACTGAGTCTCGACAGGAGAGGATTGGAAGGAGGCGAGGACCATGACGACTGCGTTCAAGTGTCGAGGTGCAGACATAAGTCCTGAGGAGAATCTGAACCTCGCACCATAGTGATCGTGGCGACATCAGATTGCTCTGGCGGCAGCGAGCACGTCGACAGACCCAAGCGCATGCATGGCCCGGACTGGACTTTCAGGGCTTGACGGGAAGGGGACCATTGTCCGAACAGTTGGTCGAGGTCGCAAGGCTCTTTGACCATTGAACGAGATGTGAGGCTAGGCCTGACCAATCTGAATCAGAGGTGATGGTCAATGCTGGACGATTGAACGCCGGACAGCGAGCTACAAGTCAGTGCAATCCAAATCGTTGGAGAGACACCGGGCTTTAGACAGGCCACCAATCATGCCACAAGCCCCGGAGCTTTAGCAAAGGGCACCAAGGGGAGCTGCCCAGGGAGGGGAGTCGATCACACGGCAAATGCGGAAAAGGCGGAGAGGGCCGGCAACTTTGGGGTGTTTTCAGGCGATTGCTGCAGGCTACCAGGCCAGCTGCACCGCCCGCTTTTGTCTCACCAAGGCGCATGTGCCTGCTGGCAACGGACGCACCCACCAGGCACCAAAATTAGAGATGAACTCCTGCATCGTCGTCGAACTACTGCGAGCCGGCCAAAAAAGAAATGCTCAAGCTACTCTGCTCACTGCGTATCCTCGGCCCAGGTTACCGCATTCCGCCCATCAGCTGCAGAAAGCACAATCTCTATGCGAACACGAGAGAAGATGACCCGAGGCGCCCTTTCCATGCGAGAGGTGGCATGAATGCGCAAGAACCTCCTCGGAACGGACTGGAACGTCTTTTCCTGCACGCGGACCCTTGTGGGGAAGAGATGAGGCATTTTGCTCGCTGACTGCCCTACCTGTATGTCGAGAAAGTGACGCGAAGGACTTGGCCTCAACGACCAGTCTGTAGTTGGATGCGCGAGGAAATGAGTCGTGTCAGTGCAGGGCTTGAACGAGGTATTTGCATCTGCATTGTGCAGGCAAGGGGCTAAAAAACTGATCAGCGGATGCAGTGCGCAAGTGGTGTAATAATTAGTGCAAAAGAAGACAAGGACACACAACATGGAGCAAAGCTAGAGATAAGTTGTTCAAACTTTTTTTGTTTTGGTTGATTTACCTAGGTCACTCTCCGTGTGTGGGACGAGTTGGACCCTGAATAATATAGGTAATAGCTCGTCAAGTGTCTTGTAACTGTACATGCAGCTTGCGTGGTGTTGAGACAATCCAGACGCAAAGCAAATGTTGGTACATGAGCAGGAAAACCAGTTGCTGGCTCACTACCGATTTAACGCAAGACGCCCGGTCTCCGTTTCGCTTTTGTGTGCTTCTTCCCCGACCCCTTTTCCATTGAATGTGCTTTTTTGGCCTCAGGCCGGCGCAGAGAAAGTGATCGACAAACCCCGCCCCCCAACTTGTCACAAGGATCGGTTTGGCCTGCAGCTGCAAGCTGCAAGCTTGTCGTCACTCGTGTCCAAATCTGGCGTCATTGATCATAGCGTTGATACACAGAGGGCCTCAGACCGACAAGAATGCGGTCTGTCTGGCTCCAATCAAACAAAGTTGATGAAAAAGAATGCTCATGGAAATGCAGGGTCGTTGTTGCTGCCTCCGAATGCAGGAAAGTCGCTAATTGAAATTATGCTGGTGTCAAAGTGTGTGCCCCCCCCTGAAAACGCCGACGCTGAAACCCAACATAGACAAGAAAGTCGAAAGTGTGAAATTGGTAAAAAGCGGTGATGGCCGGATAACAAAGAGGCCAAACACCCAATCGGAGGCGGCGGTCGTCAATGGTCGTAGCTCGTAGGGTATCAAGGTTTCATGAACACCCAATCCTGGCGGGAGGTTTCGCAGTGGCCTGGGTTGTTGCCAAGCTTGGGCACAGGCCTGAGGGCATGAATTGCCGAAGGATAAATGGGTGAGATTGGTTTGCGCGGGTGGTGATTGGATTTGAAGTCCTGAGTGCCAAGTGGGCATTTACGAGGCCTCATCTGCAGGGCACCGCGGCATGGTGACATCAGCCTCAAATGACGTAGTCAGCAGACCCGACCGGACGTTGAGCGGCTGTGTGAGAACTGATCGAAAGGGCCGGCTAGGTCGACTGCGGAAGTTGTACATCTGCAAGAGAAGACGAGTTAGAATAACGGCGTTGGGGAAGTTGTGATGCAGCCAGGACGTACTCTGCATTCTGCGCACTTGCCGCCAGCAGTGTCGCATCGCCCGCGGCATCCCCGAGGTTGATTTGAGCACGAGAACATGGTGTGTTTTCTTTGCCGGTTGTGTTTTCTTTTCTGGCGGTTGAATGCCTTGGTGACAGTGTAGGATGACAAAAGGATTCACGGTCTTGAAAGGCTGTCGGTGGATGATATGTGAACGCGGGATGAGTGTAGAGTTCGCCAATAAAGTGGTGACGTTTGTATTCGTTTCAGATCGGGGATCGTTTTGGGAAGTTGGTCGCGCAAATGTGTTGAGTTGTTGAGGGTGGTTGATGTTGTACAGCACAACTGAGTCGCAGTCTATACCCAAGAGTCGTCTTCGAGGCGAGCCCCTTGGTTCGATCAATTGGAGGTTTGTTGTTCAGAGGAAAAGGAGATCAAGGCCTCGACGAAGGCGGAAGGCACGAGAGTGATATAGTGCTCAGAAACCCTGCCCAGTGTTGGTGGTTACACTGGATTATGGTTTAGCGCATCGATGATCAGCCACTCGGTGCATGCTCATCAATGCAAGAAGATGTCACGCCCTGGGCCTCCGAAACCATCGGGCAAAGTCTAAGGGGCCAGGGTCAGCTCGGGCCCAGTGGGCTGGCCTGACACATCCATTACTAGCAGGAAGGCATCAGGGCATCAGGGCACCAGAGCACCAGAGCACCAGGGCACTAGGGCACCAGGCTCGCAGGCACCCACAGCACACCCCACCCCACAGGGACCGACTCCTTGTAGGTACTCGTCCTACAACTTCAATCATACAAGGGCACCGCCTGACTGTTCTTCCGCCCAGCGCGGCCTCATCACGTTATGGACTGTAGGTCCCCACTCGCCCTGCACAGTCTGCACGGTGCACATTAATATTACGGGAGCAGAACGTACGACTTCCATTGTTGGTTTGGTCACCATCACCCAATTGTTATTCCCAGTGGTGCCTGTGCCTGCGCCTGCGCCTGCGCCTGCGCCTGCGCCTTTGCGTGTGCCCTTGTGCCTGCGCCCTGGGCTCGCAACACCTCCTTTGCTCACCCACAAAGCGGGAGCAGGGACGAGTCCTTACTCCGTCGCTTGCTCCGTACTCCGTCCTCGCACGCACACAACACGCAAGCAACTCCTCCCGCTACCCACGTATACCGAGAACAGAAAACGAGTAGTCGTGCGATTCCTCCGTCCTCCGGTTACGCACCTCCTTGCTTACCTCCGTTGTGTCTCCTTGATCGGACCACTCAGCCCTCATTCACCTCAGCAACGTCAATAATCGTTTCTGCAGGGAAGAAATTAGCCAGATTTCCGGGAAATAATGTACAGTACCTCGTAGATTCTGGTCGCCCCCAAAATGGAAGACACGAGGTTTCGCCAACTGGTTACCCTTGCATTGTCTTTGTTGTTACATTGCATCTTGCGCTGTGTTCCCGTGGGCGTCAAGCACTTACGACGACGCTTAGCCCTTTCTCGCATCAACCAGGCTCTCTGCCAGCTGGATACTACTAGTACCTCGTATTCGTCAGTGCCCGCAAAGTGCGCTTTCCCTACTAGGTATGTCCGTGACTCTCGTTAGTCAGGCAGGCTCTTAGACATAGGTAGTTGATGATCAGTGATCACAGGCATCCTAGGTGCCTAGCAGGCTCTCAGAGCGCCTATCCCCGCCCATGGGTAACTCTCTGCCTAAGGGAAACTCCCCTTCCCTTCGACGGATCCCTGCGGGCTGATCCGACATGTCCATTATGTACTCCAAGTCCACACACTGGGTCTCTATCATCAGTCATCCTTTTGTGCGATCAAATCCGCAACATACCCAATACGTTCCCTGCTTGGTGGGCCAAGGTCACCATAACCCACCATCGCTTCATACCACTCGGTGGACCGAGATTTCACATACCTCCATCGCCCTCACACCACGAAAAAGTTTTGCCCTTCGGCGTAAAAAACAGTTTTTGGATCCGGAGCACAAAGAGTGTTCTCGGGGTGGGAAACCTGGTATCCCCGTACTTGGACCGCTAGAACACAAGCAATTCCGGACGCTGCATCTGAAACGCGGTGCCGGTTCCCGTGAATCAATCAGCTGATGGCTTGGAGGTCTAGACCACAAGCTGGCGCATATGGTCTAGACTCATCTCCCGGTTAGCGGAACGCTTGGTACGTGGCATGATTGGCGTGGCTGGCTTTGAGCCTTGCACAAAGGCTTCCGCTAGAATCCTTTCCTCTCTGCTTGCTCCTCAGGAGTGAAGGGCGCATAATCCTCGGACCGGACCACCATCTTCAAGAGTAGTCATCACACCACTTCACCAGTCCACCCACACCAAAACTTTGCGCCGCGGTCCGGAGGCCAATGAAGGGCTTTGCGGTTGGAACCAGAGGCTGAGAAGAGCCCATTGGAGTCAGCCCTCGATCATTCAGCTGTGTCTTTGTTAGGTCAGCTGCACTGTCAGAACAATCGCGGCCCATACGCTGGACGGTGCTGCCAAGCAGGCATCTCTGCACAGAACCGTGAAGAAAGCACTCAGAACTCAGAACATGAAGTGCATGTTATGCTAGCTGTCATTGACCAGCTCGGCAAACGGTCCAAGGTAGGAGCACAGGGGCAGTGATCTCCGCAGAAGTCCGTCGAGGATCATGCACTGACCATGGCCCTCGACCAGGAGATGATGTAGAGCCTTTCAGGAAGGCGCCCAGTTTGGAACCTAGGTACCTAGATACCTAGGTAGGTGACCTTCAGCTTGGGGCCAGAGCATACCGGTCAAAGTCCATTTAGGCCATTTCCCGCGCCTTCCTCTTGCGGCCACTGGGCGGGAGCTCAGGTAGCAAAAAAGATCAGCAGGGGAAATAACCCAACCGAGAATGCTTCCAGCACGACGCTAGAAAGCCCATCGAAGCATTGTCGAACTTCGAGAAGCACTCGCGTAATCCTTGCTGTTGCTCCTTCTGGTGGTACTCAGTTCTGGGATCAATGCCAGATTCCCCACACACCTGGTGAATCAGCCGGCCAACACCCACCCTTGATGCCTCTATACTCTTCTTGGTCACCTTCAATTCCCTCGTTTGGTAAAGTCGGGGAATCATGGAATGTTGGCACTGCAGACTCATCCTGATCATCCGGCAGCCTCTTCCCGCCCATTGACCCATTCAACCCATGAGCAGAGATCTGATAATCAGCCATGCACCCACAACACCAATCGTCGTTGTAACCAGCAACCCGTTACCTTCCCATGTCAGTGCCAGATAAGCCATGATCCCCACGGCCAACTCCTTCCTGCGTGCTTGGATCCTCTTGCTCGTCCAGTCCGGGTCGATGCCGAACGGTGCTGTCGGGCCCCTCTCACCCTCCACCTGCCCTGCATTCGACACCGCTTTCAGAGGTACGGAGGCTGCCAGTGCTACTGGGCGGTGATCCGAGGTTGCAAAGAGCGGCAGAGACGTGTATCTCTGCGGAGTAACCTTGACGTCACCTCCCTGGGGGTTCGAGAAGAAGATTCGGTCGCACCAGCTGGGCCAGCGATGACGTGCCCAGCTCCAGTGTTGTCGGTCTTCTCCATTGACCATGAGGACAGCCTTGCTTCCGTCAGTGTGGTACTTGTAGGTGGGTGGGAACGTGATTGGTGCTTCTGTCAACCCGTGTAGAGTCTTCCCAGCCTTGACCTGCTGAGTAAGTTGATCTTCAGCAAGCAAATCGCGAAAAGGCATGGGATCGTTGCTGTTCGTACTGGGCTGCGGGAATTTTTCCTCGACATCCTGTGGAGACGGTTGCAGCAGTGATGTGCGATAGTTGAGATCACCGGCGAAGAAGAGATATGACGACGCTGAGTACATGCCTGTTTCCTCCTCGCCGAGGGTCTCGTGCTCTTGCGAAGCGAGTTCTCCTTGTAGCAGAGGCGCATCTTCCCCTTCTTCGCCCCGAGGCAACGGAGCCTTGAGCCTCTGATCTGTGCGGAAGACTAATTTCTGCATAATATTTCGGTAATCCTCGTTTCGCCTCTCCAGACCGTCTTCCATGGGCGCCAGATGGGCCGAAACAAAGGTGAACTCAAGTTCTCCACTTTCGTCACCGACTTCGCCATCAGCTGATGGTGGATGCCTTCGAGTTGCTCTATATCCCAGCTGGACGCCCACTGCGCCTTTGTTACCCATTTCGCTAACACCAACACCCACACCGGCTGTTCTTATCCACGTGAGATTGTCGGCGACGTCATCCCTCAGGAAGACCATGATGGCAGTCATCCCCAGGTTCCTGCTCACCACGTTCACATATCCACCACGGTCCTTGGAGGCGAGTCTGACGGCCTCGCGGAACGCCTTGAAATAGGGCGTCAGGAACGACCCCCCAAGAAACGAATAGCTGATGGGCGCGAGTTCCTGCAGGCAGAGGACGAGAAGTTCTGGGGCGTCACTGTTTGGCGGGAGAGCATGGAAGAGGTACGGTGCAAAAGTAGCCGGGTTGATGAGGGTTCGCGCGCAGTTGTATGTCAAGATGTAGATGTTGAGGCAGTCGTCATTGTCGGAGTTGGTTTGATTGGCCATTTTCCATCTGCTTGATCGCCGACCGACCAATTCAGTTTTCAATTGCTTGGGCCCAACGAGCTGGTGGTGATGTGAGGACAGCAGCTGAGGTAGGCAGCCTGGAAAGATTCCAGTGAGCCGGCTTCACCGAGGGGAAGGTTTGATGCTTGGGGAGGGGTCAGCCCTGGAAACAAACCCAGTGCCGTGGACTCTGTGAAAAGAGGTTGGATGGTGCAAGTTCCAAGGTTGTCTTGTGCACTTCAAGTTGCCAAGGATGAGGACGATGCCGTCATTTGCCTGCTGAGGGTTCCAGATGTGGTTTAGCTTGACTCTAACTCGTTTTAGGTAAGCCTCAGCCTCGTGCCTCCAAGGCTCCAACCCGCATCGATCGACCAACTTGCCTCTTGACGATTGGGAACATGCTGCACACCTACTGTATGTAGCCTGCCGTCTGCCTCAAAGCCTTGCATACTCTGTCTTGCCCAGCTCTGCACGTGTCAGCCGCAGGAGCAAGGCAAGTCAGCACACGACTATCCTGACAAGCTTTCAGCCAAAACGGCTATCTATGCAAGCGTGTGTCAGATCTTGATAGGATTGCGCAAGGAGCAGGTTTCGAGGGTCTTCACGCTGGCGAGGATCACCTCGAGGGAGGATGCATGGGCACCATGGGATCCCCGGCTCGTCTATATTATGTAGCTCCATTACTCATGCTTCCCAGAGTGCTAGTGTTTTGCATTAGATGTGTGGGTTGAAAGAATGCAAGGAGACCCTGAAACTGAAACTGTTTGAGGGGGGAATTCCAGTGCCCTCGAGACCCTTCTGAAGAACAGCGCAAACCCTGTCCGACGACCGTTTCCACTGAAAATGGATCGTGGGTTAAGACTCAAGTTTGAAACGCGAGAAATTTGTTTGTAGAATTATCATTAGAATTTCAACATTCAATGAGCCCCTGCCCTCGTAAAGTATATTATATCATACATAGTGAAACTTTTGATTAAAACCTTAATACAGTGTGCGAAAATCTGTGGCAGGGGCTGCAACATGTGAAGAAATTGACGGCCGCTGAACATGAAATCTAATGACTGTTAATACGTAAGGTCCCGAAACAAGAGTAAAAATGCCTTGCAGAAAATCTCCCGATATGCTGTTGTTCCGCTTTACAAACCACGATTCCGCTCTCCCATCACGAGTGCCGACTCTACGGGCCACTGGGGCTGGGCGGTCCATTCAGCTTAAAGTATCCTGGCTGGAGCGTTTGGAACACGCCGGTGGGGTCGTACTTGGCGGCAATGCTCTCCAGCTTGGCCTTGTTGGTCGAGCCGTAGCTGGCAATGACGTCCTGGAACTGACTGGCGTAGTTCATGTAGATGTAGTCCTCATATAGCCCCATCGACTGGGCCAAGGCCACAGTCCGGTCAATGATGCGCTGGTTGCACTGCAGGATCCTCGTGTCGTCGGCGATGTTGCTCCACATCATGTTCATGTTGAGCAGCAGGAACGGTCCCGCAGAGGCAGAGAGACCCAGCGGGTTTCCGCCGTTCTTGGTCATGCCGGCCAGTTGTCCTTCGCTGATGACCTGCAGAGTCGCGGCGGGCACCAGGCCGGCGGCATCCTTGATCGATTCAAGTTCCTCGAAGAAGATATCTCGGACCGCGGCGGTGTGGTTCTTATTGAGCTTGTATGTGGCTGCCCAGTAAGTCTCGCGCAGTCCGTTGGGGTTGCTCGCGTTGAATTCCTGAGTCAGATCCGCTTGTGTGCGTACCTTGGTCGTGTCGGAAATGGCTGGGATGGCCAAGTATTCGCTGAATATGGGTGCATTGGCAACGGGTTTTGCGTATTGAAGGTCGGCAGCGGCGACGCTGAGATTGGCAGATTGTGCATATGCGAACGAAAGGATCTGTGCGGCATTGGGATCCGAGGGTGAGTTGATACCAACATTGTAGAAGGCGTCGACGAGAGCGTCGAATTGGTCTTCGGTGGACACGCGGCCGCCACCCCACATCAAACCGCCAGGAAGAGGAATGACGTTCAATGTGAATTTGGTCACGATGCCAAAGTTGTTGCCACCGCCACGTAGGGCGAAGTACAGATCCGGGTTCTGGGTGGCGCTGGCAGTAATGATGATACCGGACGCGGTGACAACTTCGTAGCTGACGACATTGTCACAGGCCCAGCCGTAGATGTTGGAGAAGAAAGAAATACCACCGCCAGTTGTCAGACCACCCACTCCAATGGCTGAGACACGGCCGCCAATCGGCGTTACACCGGCAGGCTGAAGGGTGGTGTACACGGTGTACCATGTGTTACCAGGGCCAACATCGGCGGTCTGCTGGTTCGAGGAAAGTTGGATCTCGTTGATCTTCTCGAGTGAGATGGTGATACCTCCCTGGATGTTGGACGCGCCGGCGAAGGCGGCATGCCCGCCAGACTTGACTGCAAAGGGACATTGAGTGAGTCGGGAGAGCAAGATTGCTATCGACACTTGGGCCGCACTGGTCGGCTTGTAGATGCAGTAAGGATCGACACTTTCTTGCTGAACGGACCAGTAGGCATTGGTGAAGGAGTTGTATGCTTGATTGCCTTGCTCAATCACGTTCGATGATCCGAAGAGAATACTGAGAGTATCACACTGGTGAAAGGAGTCAGAATGTAAGCCAGTGAGATACTCTGCCGAATCTTGAAACGTCGACGATGTGTTGAGTTAGATGGAGACTCACCGCAATCGAGCACGCAGATAAAGAGGATCTCTTGGTCAAGGAATCCAGCTCTGGCAACGCCGATACGTTGACGCCCTGGTTAATGAGGGCTTCGGTAACATTGAAATCGGGTGGCTCAAAGGTGTTGTTCTGAGCGGCGGCGAATGCTGCAGACCCCAGGCTGATGGCGGCCACGTGCAGAGAGAAGCGCATGATGGGGGAAGAAAAATAGGAGAGAAACGAGGGGAAAATGGGTTCTAGAAGACTTCTGTGACCTTGTGGATGCAGTGATTAATGCTCGCTTTACACCTGCCAAGAAGTAAAAGCAGACTTGAGCGTGGGCCTAAGCTCTGCCAGCTTGACAATCCACAAAAGCCGATGAATTCAGATGCAGAAGATGAAGCCAGAGAACTGGGATTGAAGAGAACAGGCCGGCTACTTACGTTGGCCAGGGTCAGTCTTTTGGTGGTGCCCACACCTCCGAAATGTCAGATCAAATTTCGTCGACCACGCAATAACTCCTCCTTAGGTGTATCTCGTCTGCAACAAGGCTCTCCACAGAAGACGTTGTACCGAGTAGAAGGACTGGATACTAGCGATGTGGACCTGTCGCGTGGCAAAATAGCGCTTTGACAGTCGCTGGATATTCTCATGCCATGTGTCGAAAACCAGACAAGGTGGACTTGAGAGAAACAAGTGGGTGTTGGAATTCAATGGTTCGATATAAGATCCAAAACCTCCCGAGTTTGGAGTCTGGTGTCTGCCACGTTCGGAGACACTGGCGTTGCCTAGCTTTTCTTGCGGAGATTCGGGAATGAGCAGAGTCAGTTCATCCCGTGTTGAACATGGAAGATGGTTGCTGTCCCTGGAACTAAACCTGACTCATGTAATACTGCCAACCTAGACTTGCGGTTTAACGGCTCAATGCAGTCTAGCGAACCAGGGCCAGAACTAGTGAGGATCGGCTCCCATGGAAATTGCGCATGAGATGGAGAGTTCGGAATGCACGCCGAGTCGCCGACGTCTTGAGTCTCTTCTTTTATGATTCTTGCCGCAAGGCAGTGCCGCAAAGGCTGGAGAGGCTGGCGGGACATGAAAGGCGAGGAGGAAATACGCGAGGGTGGTTATACGAGGTACATGGTCCTCACTTCTTGAAGCTGGAAACGTGGAAGTGCCATACCTGATGGTAGGAAAGAGTTGAAAAGCTAAGCAGAGGACTAGGCATCTCGCCTACTGCTGTGTTGCATCCCTAGACCCCAAATGTTAGATTGTGCCATGGAATGCCGAGGGATCAGCCTTTGATATACCTAGTCACCCAGCTAGTACCTAGTACCTCGTAGTAAGTAGTAACCCCTGAATCCCGACCTCAGGCAGCTAAAATACACTAGCCTCATTGGCACTAGCGTAGTCACCTGATCGCTTGGCACCTGCGGCCGAGATTCTCGACTTCAACCGAGCCGGCAATCACCAATTGACCCAACTCTCTGCACAGTCGTTTCACAACTAATGGCGCCTTCGAGTCTTCGACCCTATCTTCGCTCATCGACACCATACACACGGAAGCGAGAAGACTCTGGATCAAGCCGGAGTTCGGGCCACCTCTCCTTACCTACCTAGGTAGCAAGTGCCCAAGCCAGCAAGCGTCGCTCGTCCCAGAGTTGCTCTTCTACTTGTACCGGAAGGCTGGCCCTCGCGCGAGTACGGACTTGTCTTCCTACCTACCTACTCGTACTCACTAGTAGGTAGGTACTTGTCATGCACTTCGCAGAGGCGCACATGAAAATTTGTCGACCTGGCACGCCTGGCCACGGCGACTTGTAACGAGGCTACCCTTGTTGACCCGATCCCCCGATCCCCCGGACTTCGGCTCGGCGCACTGGAGACATTTAAGCTTTGGGCCGACACGTCTAATGCAACATTCTGTCTTGCACCAAGTGGGTTTTGTATTCATTCATGCACCGGCGTTCTATCGATATTCTGGCTAGCTTCAGTAACGGCCATGCTGGAAAGCGGGCCAGTGTCGATCTTGGAAGATTAAGGGTTAGCCTGAGGTACCATGAGCAGGTCGCAGTTTGAGAGGCCTCGATAGTGCTGAAGATTCTTGGCCGGCGTCCGAGGTACTCTTTCCAACCTTATGGGCGGCACAGCGCTATGAGAGAGGCACTTGATTCTTACAGCTCCTCAGATCCCAAGCTTAAGATTGAATGGAGTGCAGCATATCCCCATTGTTTCTCTCTTGTTGTGGGGGGCCAGAGAAGCAGAGAGTCGGAAAGCAGAGACGCAAAGGAGAAGAGAACTGAAAGAAAGATGGATTCATTCACTTTCCCTCGACGCCGCACCCGGCAGATCCAAGGCGATCGTGACAACCCGGAGTCATCCGTCTTCCAGCAGAGCCTAAGGCCAGCTTTGGCTTTCTTTTGCCTTCAACCAAGGATCACTTAGCACCAAACCGCTGTCGGACCCCTGAGTCTTCTGCTACCGGTGCCAACGCCCAATACCCACACTAGTGGTGTTGACCCAGTATACCAGGTGCCTAACTGCATCTCTCCAGACTGTCGAAGTTTTCGCCACAGACCATGGCATGGGCAGAGTTCTCAACCGGTCTCAAGCTCGAGTCGACCTCGCTTGTCCCATCGTGCGTCGCACCAAAACCGTTTCGTGGTAGAGAAATGTTTATGGACGTTTGTAAGGAGAGAAAATGTCCTCCATCTCCCCATATTTGAGAGAAGGCCCTTTCTCCTCCCCGTTCCTTCTTTTCGGCTGTCTACTGATTGTCGCTGTCTTCTGAGGCTTGGGGTTTGCCCAGCAAACCAGCAGCCTTGTCAACCTCGAGCATCACTCTTGCATCCCAACCATGTCGTCCTCGCAAAACTATGTCTCTCAAAGGGTGCTGCTTGGGGTGGCATACTCGATGCTTGGAATCACCACCGTTGTCTTTTTGGCCAGGGCGCTGGTGAGAGTCCGTCAACCGAAAAGATTCGTGGCCGAGGATTTCTTCCTTCTGCTTGCCTACCTCTTCTTTCTCTCCCTCACCATCATGTATATCGTCTTAGCCCCGACCATGTTCCGGGTCACCGACGCAACAACGGGCAAGATACCAATTTACCCCACGATCCTGGCCGACTCCCTCTTTATGATCAAGATCTTCTTCGCCAACACTATGATCTTCTGGTTTACGCTATATTCGGTCAAATTTGCTTTCCTGTGCCTCTATCGCCGACTGATGATGGGCATTCCGATGTACTTGAAGCTCTGGTGGGCGGCCGTTGGATTTTGCGTCTTGGTAAGAGCCAATCTCTCTTCTATGAGGGGTTTGTCCTCCTCACACGAAGATTCAATCCTGCTTCGTCATCCACTGACTGTGCTGTTCAGACCTTGATTGGTTGTGTCATTACGAACTTTACCAGCTGCCACAGCATGCATGCATGGTTTACGCCAGGGTTATGCACCGAGAAAAGAGATGTAGATGCTCAAATTGCCTCGCTATATTACGCGTACGCGGTTGACGTCTTGTCGGATCTCTTCAGTAAGCCCAAGTCACCCCTGCCATGGTCGATGCGTCCAGGTTGCTGACTTCCTGTTCTTCACTTTCCAGTCATGTTCCTCCCTCTACGTCTGATCTGGAAATTACAACGGCCGACAGCGCAAAAGGTCGGCATTGGAGCTCTCTTCTGCGTCGGGTTGATCTGTATCATCTTCGCCACAATCCGTGTGGTCCAAATTGGAGTCAAAACACAGGGGCATTCGACCCCGTCCTCGTCATGGCTCGCCTTGTGGGCGATTGTCGAGTCGGCTGTTGTCATCATGGTGGGCTGTTGCCCCGGTCTGTATTCCAAGGCCAAAGAAGCACACTCGTCACGCAAGAACACGTCCAAGCAGAGCGGCATGCCTCCGACGTACGGCTACGCAAGCCACGGCTATGCCAAACAGGGAACTGCTCCTGGAAGCACTACCATGGGAACCAACAACCGCGACAGCCGAGCCGCCAACGGGGACATTGAGATGGGACATCTCCCCACCAAGGTCTCTGCCGGCGGACAGACCCGGCGATGGAAGGACAAAATGAGCAGCGTCACAGACACATTCTGGGCGAATGACAGCTCCAGCCAAGAGGAGCTCAACACCAACAAACAGATCTACGTCAGCACGAGCATCGAGATCAAGGACGAGGAGGAAGGGGACCGCGCCGGCAGTCGAAGGGAAGCCGATTATCACTATCCCAAGAGCCCAGTTTGAAACGCCCGCTGAGGCACTTGCTCGGCGCGCAGCAAATGTCGCCTGACGAGTTTGTATAGCTATCTATGTACGGAGTAGATGTATCCTGTATGCCGGCATTTATCCCCTCGCTGCGAGGGACATGACAGAACGGCCATCGACGAGCAATAAGGAGTTTATGATTCGAAGCCAGGGAAAAAGAAGTACCTTTCTCATTGTTGTGAGATCCCCCAAACCCGTTTTGAACATCTATTCATCTCCCAGACTTGATCGACCTACCTGTGAGGTTATTGGAAAACAACTAAGTCAGGTATATAAGTCTTTGTCCGTATCGAAAAATTCGGCATTTTCTTGGGGGTTAGAGAGAGAGGCTTTAAGGGCTTGAGACAGCGATGCGGAAGCCGTACGCTAGACAAGACCGCCCCGAGCCTTCCCTCCCTCCCTTCCTCCCTCCTCTTTCCGTGCCGAGGCTTATTCCCGAGAACGCCACTTCCTTCCTCCTTATCTACTACTACCTAATAGGTAGTTATAAGGTCCACCTGAGGTTCCTGGTGGTGTCACTCACTCACTCAAAGCGGGATAACAAAGGAGCGGATCACGAGTTTTTTTTGGCACAACGAAAATCCAGGAGGAGAGGACAAATGGACGCCCTCTATCTATGCAAGGCAAGCGGAATCCGAAACCCACCCTGCGCACAGCGCCAGGGAAGGTAGAGGCGTCGCTCAGCCTCAGAAATGACCGGCCGTGCGCCCCTCTTATGAATTGTATCAATTTGGGCCCGCCCGTCCTCCAGCTTTCTGGACATATCTACGAAAACCCGCATCGCGGGTAAATACCTGGTAGTTTGGTATGGCCCAAAACAGAGACGCGGCAGGCGATCATGTCTTTTGACTCTCCTGGGCACAACAACTCCCTATGCTGGGGTAAAATGATGAGGGATTCTTCGACCTCTGAAGATCCAAATCTCCCTCTCTACCTATGCGTAGTCATGTTCCATGTCATGTCGTGACATGGCGATAGAATGACCGAGTTAAAGCGGTCGGCCGTCATATCCCATCATGCACCGGGAGGGGAGGAGGGTTCAGCATCGTGTATCGTGTACCTCGTGTTTATGCACGAGGGGAGCAAAAAGCAAGAATATGGTTGTGAGGAAGCGGTACAGACAGACAAGGCAGATTGACCTCCAGGGGATTGGAAAATCTCTCTGTTTCGAGGGTAGTTCGTCATCACACCATGATCATCATCATCATCATCATCATCATCATTTTCTTCGACTTCGTATTCTTGTCAATCCGTACCAACGGTAGGTACCACGTGTGAAAGTCCACTTTGCCACGGGCACATATATCCATCCTCCTCCTCGACTCATCCAGCCTGAGATTAATTGGAGATGCATTCATATGTCGGGCATAAATCATTTCTCTTGTTTCATTTCTCTTGTCTTCTCATTCTTTCATTGCTCTGTCAAGGAGAACTCAACTCACGCTTGCTGAAATGCTATCCAACCAAACCAACAAAGGAAATTCGTCTCCATCCATTCAATTCATGGCCAGTCATATCTTGGACAATCATGTCATCCATAAATCCGAATCTAAATTGCTTCTTAGAAATTCAACGCCTCCATCCCGGTGGAGGAGGTGGTCGACCCCCTCTGTAGACGACTTCCCGCTCAATGAAGCGCTCTTCTTCTCGATCCCACTCCTGCCGGTGCCGTGGCGGAGGAGGTTCGATGACCAGAGGCCGTGGCAGCGGGTCATCCACCGGGGGAGGGAGCACTCGATTTTCCCACTCAATTTCTTTGATCCGCTTCCGGCGCTCTTTGCGAATGTCGTCCGACAGACCTACCAGACGAGCAATGTCTTCCTGGTACACCGTTAGTAACTCTCCAAGCAGCAAATCTCGGGCGGTGCCAAACTCACGTAACGGAGATACGCGATAATGTAGTAGAAGTCGTCAGTCTCCTCATATTCATATCCCATTTCTTGAATCGCCTCCTTGACAACAAGATCCTTGGTCACCTCGGTCCACAAGCCGTCCTTGGGATCACGCTCCTTCCCGTAACGACGACCAATGTCCCCATTGGCTGCTGGCAGTGGAGCGGGGGAAGGGGTTGGAATTGGCGCAGGGAGCGGTGCAGGAGCTGGAAGGGGTCTTGCAACTGAGCTGTCGTACCGATCATCAACTCCATCAGGCATGAACTTGCTTCTCCGGACGCCATTGTATCTTTGCCAGGTAATCTCCTGACTCGCCCCACCAGCTCCGTCCATTCGCACACGACGTGTACCCGGGGGAACATCGACAATTTCCCAGTCACGGGTGGCTCCTTGATAGGCTTCGCCGATGTAAGCTCGATCCATTGCACGACCGTTATAGTACTCTGCTTCTTCGTGCACATCGCGTTCATAGCCCCGATAGACGTCGCGGCGCGCAGGTGGAGGATCGTAATACGGATCACGTGCGGGTGGAGGAACGTACGGCGCAACGCTTTGCGGGCTGGCTGGACCGTCCCTGCGATCTATCACGATATCCTCATTCTCGGTCCGACCATTGCGCGTTTGAGTTCTGCTAATCTCGATACGCTCTTCTGATCGAGCTCGTACGGGCGGGCTTGGCGGCGACGGTGGTCGTGAAATCACTCGCGGTCGGGTTGGGATCGCAACTTCAAAGCCATGGTCGATATGGCGATGATGTGTTATGACCTCCTGGTGAATGGTGGGAGCGTTGATGACCGGAGGCTCTGGAGGAGGCAGAGGCGCCGGGGCAGTGCGAGCTGAGGTCACCGACGTAGCAGGAGACCGAGACCGAGAGCTCTTACGAATGATAATTTCCTGTTGGTTGGTGGTGCCGCTGCGTCCTTGTCGCTCCTGTTGCCGGATGATGATTTCATCGTTCGAAGCACTGCTGGAACGTCGAGCTCTCGACCTCGCTCGTTCATGCGATTTGGGACGAGTCAGTGCGTAGTCGTCATATCGGCGGGCGTCAAGATTCTGCTCATCGCGGCGGATGATGATTTCTTGCCGGTCGACGTCGCCTCGGACGGACCTGGTGTCGAAATCCCGGCGAGAGATTACATCCTCATAGTCGTCATAGCGAGAGCGTCGGTCATCCTCATCGCGACGAATGACAATTTCTTCCCTCGAGGACTTGACCTCTCTGGGCGGGGGTGGTCTCACCTCGCGCTCTCTCTCGTCACGGCGAATCACAATTTCCTCCCTCGAGGAGTTGACCTCTCTCGGTGGCGGTGGGCGCACCTCGCGCTCTCGCTCATCGCGGCGGATGACAATTTCCTCTCTGGAAGAATTTATTTCCCTGGGCGGTGGTGGCCGCGTCTCTCGTTCTCGCTCGTCTCTTCGAATGATGATTTCCTCCCGATCTCGATCACGTTGGGGAGGTGGCAGTCTGCGCTCGGGCTCCCGCTCGTCTCGGCGGATGATGATCTCTTCACGGTCGACCTCACGCTCCCGCTCTCTTATTCGTGGTGGAGGTCTTGCTTCCGACTCGTCTCTCCTGATGATGATCTCCTCCTTTTCGACTTTTCGCTCTGGCTGGGGAGAGGGGGATCGCCGACGAGGTCGAGCAGCGAACTCGAAGTCTTCTTGTTCTCGCTTTCTAAGGACCACCGGCCCAGCAGTGGTTCGGCCGTAACCCTCTTGCAGGAAAGCAGGAGTAGACCCTGGCCGCTCACGGACTTCTTCTCGTACAATAGTTTCTCTTTCTCGTTCACGGACAGCGGGGCGACGATAGTCTACCTCTTCTTCCAGGTACCGGTCATCGTAGTATCGTCGACCGTTTCGGGAGTAACTTTCTCGACGATCTTCGTAAATGGATACATCATCGGCGTACCGGCGTCCTGCCATGACAGGGCGAGCCTACGGGGTTTGAAAGAGACTGAGAGGACACTGGCGTTCAGGTGGTTGCGGCTCGCTGTGCGGGCAAACCTAGTCGTGACTCGTGGACCGAGGGGGGTGCAGGTGAAATCTTTGCCTGAATGGGTGACTGTTCAAGGATGCAAGTCGTAAAGTCAAGTGCACTAGTGCAAGAGAAAGGCTGTTACACCAACCAGAGCAAGACGAAGAACTAGAAGCACAAATGCAGGCTGCCAACGTTGAAAAGAGAATTTGAGGAAAGAGAGTCAAGAGGACGATGGGGGTGTGGTTGAGTTATTACGCAGGTGGTGAGGTGAGAAGAAGCCCAGCTGAGGAGTTGAGCCTAGTTTGGGTGGGACCTGGACAGTTGGACAGTTGGACAGTTGGACTGCAAGTCTGCAACTCGACTGCGGCTTGCTCACTGGATGCCAACTGGGGACATGTGCATGTGTGAGTGTGGAGGGTGCTCTGTGCAGACGAGGCGCATGCCCACACGCAACACTTTACAGCACACCACAGCACAGGGCTTTTTTCACAATCTCCAACTTATCCAATTCTCCCACTGGCCTCCCGCTGCCAGTTACCGAGTTCCCTCACAAGCGACGAGACAGAGGACCTCGATGTGATGGTACAGAAAGCTCCAAAGGCTTCAAGGGGCGATGACGGGCACCGACAGCCAGTGACTCGAGCTGGGCAGGTGACGTAGTGTTATGCACGCGAGCCCAATGACTTTTGCTGGGGGGCATCAAAGGGGGCTTTTTGGTGCATGGGAGAAGAAAAAACCCAGGAAGAACACCCAGAGTCCCAGACCCGATGGAGGGGCCACGGGCGGCGCGGGGGGCATCAACCTGCGGCCACTAGGCTATGTGCTAAGGCCTACGACGACTCGTACGTGGGTGTCGCATTTGCTCACTGGTTAGTACCTACCTAGGTGGTGAACCAGTGCCAGGAGCTGCCAGGCGATAGGTATGGAGATCAATAACGTGGTAGTAGTACTACCTAGGTAGATAGGCAGATACCTCGTACCAATGTAGAAACAGGTAGCCTTGGGCAGTGATGCGAGCCGGTCTCTTTACTCGACACCAGCAACCCACATGGTTACCCAGGTATCCTTTTTCTTCTGGAATTTTCGCTCCAAGAGGACGGCTAGGCTGTTGTTCTCCCTTCTCGATCGATAGTCAGTCGCTTCAGGGTACCGAACGTCCAACTTGGAGCCCACCTCGGCTTCGCTGCCCCTGCACTGCAAGTATCAAATTCTGGGTTGCGGGCTGGGCCGAAGCCCGACGAGCCAAACTTCAGCCTGAAAGATGCTCGTGTGCACAAGCCCAAAGGGTCCGTACCCGCTGCCACCACACAGGGTATCAACAGCCTTGCCGATTCTTGATTCTGACGTGGGCTTTGGGCATCAACCACCAAAAGCCCCGTCAGCCTAATTACATATTCCCACCACCTCAGCGTTTCAGATCGCCACCTCTTTCTACGGTGTACCGAGTACACCTGGCTTCGACTAGGGGACACAGGGGGAGCCAACTTTTGTCTTCATCTATATAGACCCATATGCCTTCCTCGGTCCAAACCTACAAGTAGACCTGGCGAAAAAGAACTCAGACCAGGTCCTGTACAGATCGACGTGGTCGCCCAATGTTCCCGCCCTTGGACACGATGCAAAGATGCTGCGACGCTCATACCTATGGGCGCTATGGGCGCCATGGGCGTCAACCGGCGTCCCGCTGAAGGTGCCCTCTCCCATATCTCGAACGCCTGGTTGGAATGCGTACACGTCCTCGCTGCGCATCCTTTGGCTATGCGCCATCTTTTGCTATGCTAAAATGTACAATGCGCCCACAGAACGCCTCCAATTCCGATTCACGGATGCGTGTACCAACTGTTGCAGGTCGCCAAAGCGACATCTCGTCTCATCGTAGAATTCGTTTCCTCGAGGCGCACATTCCTCTCCTTTTGTTCACTGTGCGGTTTCTCATTAAAGATTAGTATTACCTAATCGGACGTCGACCATGATATTGGTGTTTCAAGGGTCTGGATTGGCCACCTATATCGACATCAGCAATTGGCAAATAGGTGGGTTCAGGCACGGATGCTCACCCGTAGCTGCCTGGAATAATCCTGGTTGTCTTGAAGAGACACATTGCTAAGGCGGCTCTCGTCGTGGATGTACAACGCATACGGGTTCAGTCGCTGGTCGGTGCCCAGGCTGCGACGGTCAAAGCCCGTCGAGCCAGTGTCGGCGCTTCGCAGGTCATTGCCCAGAGTGACTCCAGACGTGTTGATGCGGGGAATCTTAGTCCCTAATAAGCCTGACGACGACAACTGACTAACTTGCCGTGACGGGACATTGTTGGATGGCGAAGTGTCGCCTGTCCGAGGAACATATGCCGTTTCCGGTCCGCCTTCTTGCTGTAATTTCCTGTGGCGTCGGCGAAACCAGAAGTACACCGCAGTTCCGATCAGACCGCCGATGCCCAAAGCAACGCCAAGCACTATGCCAACAACCTTGCCAGTGCTGACGCCGCTGCCACCCGCAGTGGAACTCTGGCCGAGTGTGGCATCCGAGGTGGCAGCTGGAGATGGGGTCACAACCACCGTTCGAACTTCGCCCGTTACAGTGGTGACACTGGTGTAGACTGCGGTCGGCGTTGGGCTGCTTGAGCCTGAGCTTGGGCTTGGGCTCGAACTCGGCGGTGGATTTGTCGTCGATGGTGACGGAGTCGAGGTGGGAATCTGCGATACTGGTCAGCTTCGCACTAGAGCGTCGCACACGAGTCTGGAAAGAAGTGCATCATGATATTTCCTTCCCAACAGGGTATGAAACAGATCAGTAACAAGGGAATGGGATATCATACAGTGGAGCTCACTGAGCTCATCGAGGTGTCGCTTGACCAAGTCACAACGCCAGCCACGTCAGAACTCTGAGATGATCCATATGTTACCACAGAAGAAGAGGAACGGGAGACTATCCAGGTATCGGGATCAGGGGAGGAAGTGGGAGTTCCAATATCCAAGGAGGACGTGGATGCGGATACGGAATTGGAAGTGACGGTGGAGGTGGAGGTATCAATACTAACCGACGACGAGGGACTTGAGGAAGGGGATGATGTTGTGGAGGGTGTACTGGACGTCGAACCAGAGGTTCCTAGAGGGACTCCAGCACTCAAGAGGTAGTATCCATAAAGGCCAGAGTCGGTGTTGCCACACCATTCCGTGTCAAAGCCAGGACATTGCTGGTTGCAGTTGTACGTGCTTTCCTGCGGAGAAGGGATGTAGTTTGAGCACCAGCAGTAGTAGCCTTGGAGGACGGCAAAGGCAAAAGAACCCTGACATTGCACTTGACAGGCTCCATTTGATTGGAACTCGTTGTATTCTGGAAGTGGACATCAGCGATTGGTGCATTTTCGCAAAAACTTGGAGTGAAGTACTCACGACCTTGGTAAGTGCCCGCGTTGTTGTCCGGAGAGCAATAAGAGATGTCGAGACCGTGACACGGTGTAGACCAGAGCGAGAGGAAGGCCGTGCACAAGAACAGGACGGTCCAGAAGGAGCCCACTGGTGTTGAAGCGACCATTGTGAAGGATTGGCTTGAGCCTGTTGCGGTAGGAGTATTCCACCTATTACTGCATCGCAATGCTTTTCCTCAACCACACATCAAAAGATTCGCCCACGAAATCGTACAGTCGGTCGGTGACAGTGTTTCGATCGGACGATTATTGCATTAGAGGTCTGTTGAACAAGGTTGCTTTTGTGTGGAGAGTCTGGTCCAACTCGACTCAGTGAAGAGGGCAGACGGGGGCTTGCAGAGCGGGCTGGGTCTCTCTTCTTTTGAATCCCAGGCCGACTATTCGGTGCCTAATCGCTGAGTTTGAGGTGAGAGATAGATGACCGAGAGGTGTTGGAGCAGATGAACAGGGTGACAAGCGCGGGTGTGCGTATGGACATGGACGTTGGTCGAGGGGAACAGAGCGTGGATGTCTACCAAGCAGAGCAGGAGATGTGACAAGGCAGCTCTATGGAGGGAGGTTTGAGTGGTCTATTCGTTCGTATGAGAATTATGCGTACAGGCTGCAGATAGCGAAGATGAGACTGGTGTTGCAACAGCGAATTGACGGGAGATGGAAACAAAATCCTGAAAGAACGGAGTTGGCGCGCAGATGTTGGCAGCAGCAAGCAGCAGTTGAGCTAGCGAGAGTTGAAGGGAGAGAGGAGGCGCGGGTGCTAGCGAGTGAACTGGGCCATTAAGACAAGATGGGCAAGCGGAGAGGGTAACAAGCAAGGGTATCGCAAAGGACTTGCAGCAGACGCAAGACGCAAGATGCAAGACGCAGGACGCAGGACGCAGGTTGCAGGAGAGACTGACCAAGTCGGTAGAAGAGCAGTGAGTGACCCAGCAGTGAATCCAGTGATAATTAGACGACAGTCCTATTTCCGGGGTGGATCCTGAGGTGGACGTATCTGGTGACGGGCCACGGGCCTGAATGGGGTGGGATCCTGTTACACAACAACGAGCACCCAGGTGTGGGTTCCCAGATCAACGATCAAGGATCAACATGAGTGAATGAATGACAGGCAGAGTCGAGCTGGAGGGCGTCTTTGATTATTATTATTATTATTATTATTATAATATTATTACAAGGACACAGGATTGTGCTGGTGCGAGCGGACATTGTCGACAAATGGACATGAACAGACTCACACGCTCATTGATCCGGAGCCATGCAGAACGAAGCCAGTCCAAAGTCAGTGACGCCTCGACCTCGACTTGGTCAAACACCACCGCCACCGCAGCCACCACTACTCGATGCGCCCCGGTTAGCATCTGGGTGGCATCCATGCATGTCACTGTTTGGAGCTAACAGCAAGGGAAAAAAACCATTGTTACTTGTCCTTACCTCGTACTCCGTACATTTCCTGAATGTCCCCTCCTCGTCCCTCTTCCCGCACACACCTGCCCTTTCCCGCCCCTCGAATCCCTGATCAGAACAAATCCTGCCCGCTCGCCTGTACCTATCTATATGACCCCCCCTTGTCACTCCGGGAAGGTAAAACTATCCTTCCCATATCTACCTACCTAGTAGGTATGTTTTGATACAATCACCGCGGCCTGCGTACTTCCGTACACAGTAATATTGGGTATTGTTGATGCTACATTCGTATACCTACGTCCTGCGTCTGATCATATTATTTCCCTGAGCAGATTTCCTCGTTGCGTCTCCGCCCAAAACGGCTTTTAGCTCAGCTACATATCAAATTGCTCCTGCTTGTTGGGGTAAACCCCAAAAACTTACTCTATCCTTCCTGTTGTCTGGAGAAACTGTGCAGTCCATTGGTTGCTGGGTGGCCAATGCCAGGTCGGTTCGAGCATGCACCTCGATGAACTGAATTCACACACCTCTTCTTATCTTGCAGCAAGGCATATTCTAGCACAGACCCTTTTTCTGCATTTCGACGCCACTGCAAGGCTCGTCGATCTTTCCTTCAGATCTTTCCGGCCCCGGAGACCTGACCCAAAACTCTTCGGTTTGTTGCTATCTCAAAGTCTCTGCTGCAAGTCAAGTATCATGCGATAGCCATGGTGCAGTTGGTGTACTCCGTACCACCCTGGGATCCACACTGTTCCTGCTTGGCCCGCAGGTGGTCGCTTGACATGTCTGGTTGCCGACATTTCCGGCCTGTTGGGAAGCTTGCTGGCGCACAATCATTGCGGGACGAAACACAACGAGACGATCCTCTGACGGTCAAAAATCTTGGAAACCATATGCTCCATGTGCAACGCCATGACCAAAACCCGATGGTCGGCCACTGCCCGTGTGTTGATTGGCCTGATTCCGCTTTGGTTGCCGCTGCTGCATGATGCAGTGCGTCTTCGCGATGTGGCGCCTGCAGTGCTAGGGCCCGGCCTGGAAATCACCGTCAGGAAAGCATAGCAGCATGCCGACCTCACGATTTGCCCGTTCCAGTGAATATGTTTAGAGGACTCTGCTCTCTGCCATCTCTTCAGACCCGAGGATCCACCACCATGTCCTTCGATGGTATTGTACCACAGCTTAGGGCGAATCGCTATCATTTCTTTCACCGTCTACTTAGACCCCACATATTCGCAATTTCCCAGGGTGCACTGTCGAGCACAATGCTTTGGAAGCTTGTGGCAAAAACATGTGTGAGAAGTTAGTAAGAACCCTTGAAGCTATCTAGTCTACTTGATCGCCCCGTCTCACTCCAAGCTACGCACACAGGCGTGAGTGGTTCGCTTACAGACCATCTGCATGGCCAACTTGCTTGATCACTGGCTATGTCTCATCTCCAATTGCCGCCGCCGCGGTGGCTTCGTATCTACTGCGTAATAACAAAGACGTGCGAGGTTGCGATGCAACTAGTGGTCCCTCAACAACATGAAACCTTGTGAATTGAGTTCCTGTCGACACCACCTTCAAACTGCGGGGGCGGGGATGATTTGCTGTCCTCGCCATCCTCGTCGACCCCGACGGCTCACTACTAGGTACATACAGCCAAAAATTCTCACAACACATAATCTACCGAGTAGACAAGTCCTGCCGAGTAAGGTGCTTCTTGATGCTTGGCCAGCCACCGTTTGACAAAGGGAGGCAGATAGCGAAGCGAGGTTCCTTCTTCTTCGGGCAATAGCACAGGCAAGCCCACCGATATACCCATCAGGTGGTACATTTTGACGTGCATGCAGCACGGTCTTGCTCTTCCGGAGCCCAGATCAAAAGTTAGACGAAAGTCAGCGGAAAGTCTGGATGGCAACTGATTGGTCTAAGGGGAAGGTCTAGACTGGATGGATTGCCTGAAGATATGCACGTGTGCAGACTCGGCATACCAGCCTCTCGATTTCTTTGTTGAAACCATTTTGCTGCGAGTCACTGCGACTAGATCCTCCGTATGGAAGAGGAACTTGACAGGAGACTTGCTTCCAGTGCCTCCCGAGTCCCGGCATGTGTCCGCAGGTGCCCCAAGTTACCGGCATCTGCAGGCTGCATGGCGTGATTGAAGGCTCCAGCCACAGCTTTCAGATCAATCCGAGTAACCTGCTCGCAATGCTGGTAGTTTCTTTGGCTGAGGCTCGTGAAGCGCACTGAATGGAGGGAAATAGCTGGTCTTGGATGAGCTGTGCCCGGTGTCATAATCCACCCAGAGCACATCAAGCTCGGGGGAACTTAGATTGTTCGCCAGGCAGGGGGAGTTGTTGATGTGACAAAAGTTATGTGCGGAGGACAAGGGGAGCGCCATGAGCATAACCCCCAGGGCTTCCGGTGTATACATTGTACCCTGTTCCACATGGCTTCTCTCGACCAACCTCTCCCTTCCATGCCGGTAAACTTCTTCGGGGGTATTCGTCTGGGTACGGGGCACTCGGTACACCTCCTGGATCCCAAAACGGTCATTTCAACGCCAAACATTTTCAGAGTTGTTGCAGGAATAATGCGAGGCGACTCGGCCATCTCTCGACAGCACGTGAGAACCACTCTGTTTCACAACAAGACATGTTTAATTTGCGGGAAACGAGGTTGTGGGAGATCAGGCGGCACGTAGCGGGTGAGTCTTTAGTTGGATCAGCCTCCTCCTACGTCATTCCTCCTGCTTTCTATGAGGCCAACACAAACCAAGGCTGCCGTTCAGCCATTGGGAGATGATTGGGTTGCCCACAACTTCATCTCTGGGAATTCTCCATATCATCTCGCCAATCCTCCAAGATCAAGTGTCTGCGAGTTTGACCGCGCGGCTAAAAAGGTGCAACGAGAACTCCCGAGTGATCGTCGGATTAATCTCTGAGGGAGGGTTCTACGAGCAGCTGAGACGGGTCAGCGCCCATAGGATTCTGTCACTCATATCGGTTGAGTGGAATACGGTGTTTCGTGGCCCCTGTCGAGTCTCGACAGACTTGGACAGTTACACCGATGACGAAATCCGGGGATTCTGAAACACGGGATTTGCGATCTCAGCCTCGTTGATCAGGATAAGGGGTTCTGAATGGTGTCGACTTGGATTGGGACTGGTTTCTGCTTGGAACCAAATCAGTTTACCAGTCAACCACTCGTACTCGGTACACAGAAACGGATCCTCTTCGTCTCTGTGACTTGAATACTTTCTGTCAAGAGTCCAATGGCACGTGACAGAACCGCTCGTCTATGAAGCATCAATATTTCACACGGAGTTTTGAGGCCACTTGGACTCGTTCACAAGTATCTGCTGTCCGAAGAGTGCGCATTCAAGTCAGGGCGCTTGAACGTGGGCATTAAAGGGCATCTCGTTTTCGAATACGCATTATTCCGATATAGTCCACACTCGCCGTGTTATCAGTCGTCTCACAAATATAATTCTCCAAGGGATACGTCAACGTGGTTGATTGGTTCGATCAAAAGTCCTGGCAGCTTCCAGGGTAACACAAGCTGCAGGGCGCTTGATAAGAGCGAGGAAGCACACGGAAATATGTTTCCCAGAAGTCGGGTGCCCCTTATTGTGTCGAACTTGTCAGATTCAGTCGTCCATCCTTTATATAATGGGACAATAGCGCCCGTCCTCCTTCTACGACAGCTCTTCGTTTACTTGTCACGATTTTTTGAAAAGGAAGCGGAATCACGCCGCCCAAGTTGAACATGCTGGAAGGTCGCCCAGTTGTAGCAAGGAGATGTTCGTTCGCCTGGTTGATGCATTTGCCGACTTCCCCGCACCCGGACAACGGGCACTTCTGATGCCCCTACATTTTACTTCTTGGGGGGAGGAAAGCTGCACGGGGGCCACCGGCCTCCCACCGGGCGTCCACCGGGGCTACTGGGGGCTTCATGAGACTCGGAACAAGCGCCCCCCAATCGCTGGGTAAGGTGCCCGGCAAAGCTACGGCAACGCCCCTGACAGGTCAATGACGGGGAAGCTTTAGGCCCTAGCTCTGGGGTAAGAGGGTGTCTGGACCACTAACTCTGAGCGTGTGCCTCGGGTAAAGGAAGGCTGACTGTCATCTACCCTATCGCGCAATCCCAATTCCATGGAGCTTTCTCGGCCGAAGGTGGTTCCGCTGCCAACTGATCTTGTGCCTTTGGGGGTTGTTGGTTTTTCTGCCGTCGAGATCTGGTGCTGCTTCTTTCATCATCGGAGTGTCTTCATCTGAAGCCTGTGCGCGCCAAAGGGAGAAAGAGAGGGAAAACCCAAGGGCACTTCATCTCCTCCGGAAAAAGCTGTCACTGGATTTCCACTGACAGCTGCGGCCGCAGTGCATCACCTTTTGGCGTTCTCGCACAAAAGTGCCCTTTTGGTCGTTGAGATCTCTTCCTCGATAAACATCCGCAACCATGGTCTTCTATCCCATGAAATGGGTGCCCCCGTTGCCCGAAATCCCAGACACCGTGCCCATATGCGACTTCGTGCTCGACGAGAAACACGGCCGGTCCCCTTACGCCGAGTCCAAGGACGCATACACCTGCGGTCTGACGGGGAAGAGCGTCTCGGCGCGCCAACAGAAGGAGGATGTCGACAGCCTGTCTCGCGCGTTGGCCAAGGAGTTTGGCTGGGCAGTGAACGAAGGCACGGAATATGACAAAGTCGTGGGCGTCTTCGCCCTGAATACGGTATATATATCGGGAGGATGTTGTGTCGCACAAAAGGGAAATCAGTTCTAACACGAAGGGGTCAACAGATAGACATCATGACACTCAACTGGGCAATCCACAGAATCAATGGGGTCTCCGCTCCCGCCAACGCCGCCTTCAACGCCGACGAGCTGAGCTATCAACTTACCAATTCCGGGTCCAAGGTCCTGTTCACCGTCATGCCATTGCTGCAGACTGCCCTCGACGCCGCGGCCAAATCCAACATCCCGAGAAAACATGTCTACATCTGCGAAATGCCCAACGACCCTCCCATCCCCAAGGAATTCAAGACCTTGTCTCAATTGACCAAGCAAGGCCAATCGCTACCACCGCTGGAGCCAATCAGATGGGAGAAGGGTCAGGGAGAACGGCAGACCGCATTCTTGTGCTACTCCAGTGGAACCTCGGGACTGCCGGTAAGTCATTGTGCCCTTCTAGAAATATGGAATTCTGACACGAACCGGACAGAAAGGGGTCATGATTTCCCATCGGAACGTCATCGCCAACACTGTCCAGATCGCCGAGTATGACAAAGCCGCCCGCGACGCAATAGCCCCTGGGTATAAGGATGTGGCGCTAGGTCTACTCCCTCAGTCGCATATCTATGGGTTGATTGTCATCTGTCACGCTTCGACATACCGCGGCGACCAAGTCATTATACTTCCAAAGTTCGAACTGAATCAGTTTCTCAATGGCATTCAGAAGTTCAATATCAACACTCTCTACATCGTGCCGCCCATCATCATCGCTATGGTTAAGAATCGAGAGCTGACAAGCAAGTACGACCTGTCCAGCGTGACTAGCATCTTCACGGGTGCTGCTCCTCTAGGCAAAGAGACCGCAGAGGAATTGGCCTCTCAATTTCCCTCGTGGAAGGTTCGACAAGGCTACGGTCTAACAGAGACGTGTACCGTCGTGTGCTCGACATCTCCATCTGACATCTGGTTCGGTTCGTCGGGATGTTTGATACCTGGATACGAGGCCAAAGTTATGAGCATTGAGGGGAACGAGATCACCGGATACAACCAACCGGGCGAACTCCTCGTCAAGTCACCCAGCGTCGTGCTTGGATATCTGAAGAATCAAAAGGCCACAATGGAAACGTTTGTGGATATGCCCGAGGGCAGATTTATGCGGACGGGAGACGAGGTGGAGTTTAGAGTGTCGCCAAAGGGCAACGAACATATCTGGGTCGTGGATCGCATAAAGGAGCTGATCAAGGTCAAGGTGAGTTAAAACTGTCCCCAACTCTGTTCGTGGATCAGTTCTGACAAGGCTACAGGGTCTCCAAGTCGCCCCTGCAGAGCTCGAAGCGTGCCTGCTCAACCACCACGCCGTGGCCGACTGTGCCGTAATCCCCGTCCAGGACGATCGCGCGGGCGAGGTGCCCAAGGCCTTTGTTGTCAAGGCCAAGTCGGTAGGCTTGGAAGACAGCGAAGCTCTCCTCAAGCGGTCCATCATCAAGCACGTCGAGAAGGAAAAGGCCCGCCACAAATGGCTTGCGGGTGGTGTCGAATTCATCGACGTGATCCCCAAATCCGCCAGCGGCAAGATCCTCAGGAGGTTGCTTAGGGATAGAGAGAAGGAGGCGAGAAGGAAGGCCGGCGCCAGGCTATAAAGCGCGTAATGTGTCGGCAGGGTGCGCGTCAAACTTGCGACATCCGGCTGTCTTGTATTGGGTTTTGCGCTAGAGGGGCGGAGGCTGTAGATGTTCAAAGATTGCACACATTACCCTTTGAGTTTTGACTTGAGCACAACATACATACTTTGCTTTTTTGTCCAATGACGATATCCTCTCGTCAAAGACTTTGGTTCGTTTTGAAGAAAGTGCCTTCAACTGATAATTTGTCGTGCCTTCCTCCACAGCCATTCTCTGTCGCTGCCGCTTTAAGCAAAAAAAAAGGGGGGGATCACAGCCTTGCTCGGGCGTATATACAAGAGACACCCACAACGTCCACATAATAATGAAGACAGTTTCCTCTCAGCCCATGTATTCCCCTGCTGGTTTGTTTTTTGTCCTTGCGTGCTCTGTCTGTTCCCAAAATGGAAGGTCTTTCGATCTTACCATCCGCTTCATCCCCTGCCCTAACCCTAGCCTTGGCCCCACTGGACATCCCACGGAGATTTCACACGCCGGTCTTCGACTCAAAAAAAACAAAAAAAGAAGCAAAAAGCAAAGGGCTGCACTGGCCGTGAATCGAACACGGGGCTGGAAGTATTTGTTAGAATCTTTGTCGTGGTCTGGCGGGTTCAGGTATCAAACTCACCCCATCGATGGCAACGATGGATTTTCTGGACATGTTGTTAGGACTGGATCAACTGTATCGGGATGGCTTGAGAACATACACCACTAAACTATTGAGTGTGTTAGAAATCAGTTGGCTAACTGGTTGGGTTGGAAAACCTGCTACTTACCCACCAGTGCTGTGATTGTTGAAGAAATCTGGTGTTTCCAAAATATATTCCGATGGGAAAAAGGTGGGTGGGTGGTGGGGGAATTTTGGTAGCGACTTGGGACCGCCATGTGGGCTGGCATTGGCTTACTTTTTGGGGCCGCCGCAGTCGAAAGGAGGCGTACTGCCGAACATTTGGACACTGGCCGCAGCACGTCATCCAAAGAGAATAAGATGGATCGCGCAACACAGCTCGGGTGCATGAAGGGGAGAGGGCAAGCCTCTAGGAAGCAATATTCTAGTACAATCTGACGCACTCTGGAGATAACGACGAGGTAGCCGCCGGATCAAAGATGGGCTGATCTTGTCAATAGGGAGAGAGGCACCACTGTGTACGACGACAGACTACATATCTTTCCCAGCGACTAGCATCTCGGAGCGAACAAGTCAAGGCTAACCACACGGGAGAACCCTCCAGTCTGACCCAGAATACATTCTGCACCCAGAGCAAAGCGACGCCCAGGAAACGTCGAGGTTACAGGCAAACTCTGGCCACAACCACAGAGAGCAAAGATGCCAGAGCATTGAGAGGACTTTACATTCCGCAATAATAAGCCGTGGAGCAGTCCAGCCAGAATATCGAAATAGTGTCGGTGCCGGCAGCGGAGCGTTTGCACGAGCCGGGGTGAGAACCAACTGGCTTATGCAATTGTCCGGCTATTCATGGCAGTGGTTTCTCTGTCTCTTAAGTGTACTTGCAATGTCATTATTGCAGATATCTCGGGTACAGAGATTTCAGCTCTCTATGCCTTTTCAAAACAGCCTACAGCGCTGACAATCTTGGCCACACTCAAGTCCATCGGAGCAGCTCGAGAGTAGTTTCCACTTCTGTATTCATGCTTGGCTGTGGGAACACATGAGGGATTCGATGGATATCAACAAGACTATGGCTAGTTCTCGCGTTGGTGGACGTTGATGGTGATCGTACGAAAGCTGTTTCACAAAATAGCACAATCCAAATATGAAGGTATCAATCATAACCTTTCAATTACTAGCACTACCTATCAATCAACTAGCCGGCCATCCCGATCTCAAAGACTCGTGTCCATCATGGCTACCATCTCAGCAAATTGTCGCGTGCGCTGCAGAATGACCGAATGCGATTCATAAAACATCGATGCTCGGTTCGAAGGAGCGCTCACCACTGCCGCATGCCACCTTTTCCTAGTCATTTGGGTATTCTTGGGCGTCTGCCATCGCCGCCACCGCCGCTTTAATTGAGCATACATCGCAACATGTCGAAAAGACGGTCCAGTCAGGACATGTGCTATCGAGTCGCAACAGATCAGTTTCCAGGGAAGAGAGTGCGAACGGGGTCGGATGTTCTAAGACCATTCGCTTTCGCTTTTGGCGGCCAGATTTCAACTTTGGAGACTGTGTTACCATGCTCTTGAGTTTGCGCGGATTGTATGTTATCAACAGCACCTTGGACGGCAGCAGACGCGTCCAATCCCAAACCTGGAACACCAGCATTGAGGAGTCCTGAACTGACTGCGATGCCTATGATTTCATCTCTTCGTTGGTGAGCATTGCGGATGTGATTATTGAGCTTGGCAGCGTTTGGGAAGACCCCATTGCATGTACCGCATTGATGTAGTTGCTTTGTGCTTTCATCAGCCGAGCACAATCCCATGTGACGGGAAAGAGATTTCTTCTTTTGCAGTTTGCCACAGTTTGGGCATGGAACCATCTCATCGTTGGAAGTCTTATGGTAAGCTCGATGTCTCTTGAGCTCGTCTGATGTATGATACGATCTGTTGCAACCTTCATGCATGCAGAAGTAGGTTGGGGGCAGATGGTGCAGTAAGTGTTGCTTGAGGCTGATGACGAAAGCAGAGTTTGGACTGTCTTTAAAGTTCCCGGTGGAGAAGTCGTTGAGTAGACCAATGGGGCAGAGCACGCATTTGCTTTGAATACGACAATGGCTTATCAAGTGGATGATGATATTGTCAATTGTGTTGCAGTTGGTGGCGCATGGTTGATTTGGACAGATGAATTGCCCCTTGTCATTTCGTTCGAGACCATAGCGAAGGATCACACCAGCCTGCTCAGGAGGTAGTGTGAAAGTGACGGCCTCGATCTCGGTAGGCTCCGTGGGGCGTTTGATTTCATAGGGCACCCACTCACTGTTTCGACGTTCGGTGAGCATTCGTTGAAGATCCCTGTTGCTGTCTGCATGTTTCTCTTTTCCAACAGCGACAGAGATCATGCGTAGAACAAACAAGTGGGATGGGCTTTCTGAAATGATGGTCTGCGCTTTAATGTCCTGAATTGCAGACAACAATTCTTTTGCCGAATAGACCTGGTGTTGATCCTTCCCGTGAAACACAATGAATGTGATGACGATGTTGACATAGACTCTGAAGAATTCATGCAGACCATCAATGTTGGTGCAGAATCCGTCAACCCCCGACATAGCAATGATGACACGGCTTTGTCGAGCATCACCTCTGGCCTCGAGCAAATCAAGGGTCTTGCGAAGCTTTGCAATTTCTTGGGTCTTGGTAGCCTGTGCAATATTGCAGTTCGACGAACAATGGTTGAGGACAATAGGCACATACTCTGCAGCCGAACAGTTGGTGGAGCATGCATGGTCCGGAAGCTGATCGTGGATGCGCTCCATGATGAGGTTGTGTAGGTCTTGGCAGCGAGAAAGGAGCCCTTTAACAACTGTACTGCTCACTTTATCACTCTTTCGGGCTATCACAATGACCGTTGTGAGAGTTTCGAGCTTGCGAGGCTTCATCTCAGAACTCTGCAGATATTGTTGAGAACCATCCACTGTCTCGGATGTTCGCACGACACTGGTTGACGCATTCTATGCTGTCGACCAAGAAGTGAGGTCAAGCTTTCTGTTGTCCGGATGATCATCCTCTTGAAAGAGAGTCTTCTCAGTAGGAGGCGTGTGTAAGGATCTGATGCCGCCATTTAGGGAGATTGCCGCAGGTGAACTTTCCAATGCTCTTTTCTTTCGACGTTCTTCATCAACAAGCAGTGGAAAAGTCCCGATGTTGCTGCCACTTTGGTCCTTGACGGAATAGTCACCGGAGGAGTCGATCTGTTCAAGATCTTCAGGGAAGGTTTGGTGCTCGTCTGCTGATTCACGAGTCAGTGAGAAGGGTTCCTCCAGAGAATCACAGTCATCTTGGACCATACCTGTCAGAATGCTGTTGAGATCGGTATTGTCGTCCGTCTCACCAAGTACGAGGGGCTCTGCTCGGATAAGTTAGAATGGAAAGTGGGCCATCGTCAAAGGCTGAGATGACGAAACTCACTTTGTGAGGTACCCGGAAAATCAAGACGAGACGTTGGAGCAGCTGCTCTCAAGAAGAATCTGTCCATACTAGCCTGGTTGGAGGGTGCAGGAGGCACAATGACACGTTGCGGAGGAACTCCCTCAACGTATGGTGACGGATGATGCTTGCCTCGGAGTGCTTGAGAACGAATACAGGGCACCCGAGACCCAGGTTGTTTGCCCATGGAAGTTGAAGCTCGAGCCTGTGAATGCCGAGAGAGCGACAGGGAGGGTCTAAGAGATGTCAAGGAGGTTGACGCGCGATGCTGGCAAATGTGCAGATGACTGCTGGTGGTGGTGGTGATCGTTCATTTAGGAGGGAGATTGGAGAAGGCAGGTTAGCTGGGTGGCAAATGTGCCAGCAGGCAGAAGCGACCACAAGGGTTTGGAGGGAAAGTGCGACCGGCCTAGAACAAGTCAGGTATGGTTATGGGGCAACGAGACCATCTTCTCTCACCATGGGGACGGTCTTGTCCCGGTTGGCACGGTGATGTTCGTTATTGATTTTACCACTTGCAGAAAGCAACTGACGGCTCGTCTCTCGCACCATGGGGACGGTCTGGTCCCGCGTGGCACGTTGAAGGGAGTTCGGTCGCGGTGACTTGAGTTGAATCTGCCTCTCTGAGTGTTGCGGGTCGAGCTCCTTGCCACTGATGTTTGTTGGGGTTCAACTCATGACAAATGTACCGATTCCGTCTCTTTCGACAGGGGAACACAAGTCTGCCAGAGCAGAGACCGAGACGTGGAGATCGTAAACCGCAGCTCTTCCGTGGCACGCCTGGACCCGGAGATCACTTCTCACGCAGTTTACACCTCAGCTCGGGAAGGAGAGGGTGGTGGGAGGGAGTCGGATTCGGCTTGATCGTTAGATAGGCGGCACGACCAAGGGGTAGAGTGAGAGGTTTCTGATCGGTAGAAAGCCTTTCGCTGGGATGAAGGTAGATTTAAAGACAGGCTTACCAGCCTGCGCAGACGACAATCTGCCCGCGGCAACCGGGTTACTGATACACATATCAAGCGGGCAGCGAAGGGGCCGTTGGTTTCACCAGTTGCTGGGTGCAACTGGCTACTCGTCTCCCGCACCACGAAGAGGTGGCCCCATGCGGGAGATACATGGTTGGGATGGAAAAAGAGTAATAAGACGAAGAAAGATGAAGCAATAAAGGTGAGCCTGTTCGAGAGAAAGTTTCGGTGGTTTGACAGAGTTTGCAAGGATGGAGAGAAGAGATCAAATGGAAGGTGAGGTTTTGTCGAAAAGTTTATCAAAAATTCTCGCCAAGAGGAGACAAGGCTGTCATCAATATGCTTCGTGCTGTTGTGCGTCTTCACTACCAGCAATTAGCCTTGGCGACAAGCGATGATAATGGTTCTTATGCACGGCAGGGTACCTCTACATGTTAGTAATTCTTGTTGATGGTGCCACGCTTGATGAAGAACAACAAACTGAAGATGCTGCCGGAACAGAGCTGCTTCTGGAGAAGACGGAGAGTTATGTGGAAGCGCTATCACCACTGACAGTAATTGCGTCCCTGCGCCTGTGTGCTCCCGCCCGGAGGCATTCCCAAGCGTTCCCCCGCTCATACTTAGAGAAATCTCGTCCTGAAACGTGTCGCGACACGCCAGGCAGATTGAAATTTCTAAGGACTTGCTTGCGGGAGGCATTTATACTTAGAAAATTCTCAGCCTGAAACGTGTCGCGACACGCAAGGCATGTTGAAATTTCTAAGACCCTGCTTGCCGGAGGCATTCATACTTAGAAGAATTTCGTCCCCAAACTTACCGTGGCACGCCAGGCAGTTTGCAATTTCCACGGCCCTTGGAATCAATGTCCGTATTTGTAGTTGATAGTCACCTTCGTCGCGGTCAACATCCGAGGAGGTTGATAGCTCTATCGCAAAGGTAGGAAACGAACCTGATGAGCTCTATGCTGTTCGGCGAGCAGTTCTCATCGCGGAAGCGCTCGCTAGGTTCTTATCGCGCTGGGAATGATGAGGGCTTAATCCTACTACTTCCAAAAGGTAGAGGGCAATGCGAATGTGAAGAGTAAGTTGAAAAGATAGTCAATTGCGCCCTGCGCTTTGCCACATTTGGACTGGTCAGGGTCTTGGCTTCAAGATACAGCGACGAGGCTCATTTGGCAGTCGAGATGAATGACAATCTGTCAGACACAATTATTTTCTCTTGGCCAATTCGCCATACTGGACGCCTGATCTCAGCATCGAACGTTGGTTTCTTCTATATTTCGAGTAGACATTCGTTTATTCACCAATCGGCGCATTCAAGCAGCGACCAGAAACACAGCCGGGACAGATCTCGGAAGGTTCGAAGCTGTTGCCCTAACCCTATTGGGAAGTTTAGCCGACTCGACCTACATTGGGTAGGTTAGGCGAGTGACACTACGACACTTATTACCACCCAGTCTCCACCTTCAGTAGTTGCTAGTTAATCAATCAATTCAGTTGGTTCCACACGCTCCAGGGAGAGAAAGGCGCTGTGGCACTTACGCCAAAAAAGGGCATAATGCGTGCACTTGTCAGGAAGATGACGAGATGTCCAATGCATATAGTTCCGAGTAGATATAGTTGATTTCCGTTAGGTTGGTGTTGCAACTGGGTTAGATAATCGGACGGCAATGGGAAAGTGATCCACTCCGTTTGTGGACTATCGTTATCAATAATAATTATTAATCTGCACTGGACTATTCCGTTCGGGGGAGGGCTGTGATCGTTGAGCCGAAGTGGAGCGTTTGGAAAGAGATGGATTCGTGATTGATGGAGAATTGTATGGCAAGATGGAAGACGACCCTGGCTAACAGTGGATATGTGAAGTGCATTTTGGATACTTTCTGATTGATTACACAGGTATGGTCAACTACTTCTGATGTACGCATTAAACAGGTGAGTACCACTCAGGGATGACTGGAACTCTTTGCCCTCACCAACGATCAGAAGAAAGAACTCGATACTCTTCAAGAATCAAGAGTACCACGGACAGCAGGCTGGCAGCTTTGAATACTTGGAAGCTCTTCCGAATGTATGCCATCATATCAACCTTTGGACCTCCAAACATTCCTCAATCTTGTGTTCGTCAGACAAATTCCGAAGCCACCGTTCTGCCACGGCATATAAGAATGGTGTCGTGCACGATATGGTCAGTTTGTGAATCCTACAGCATGACCAACACTCTTTCCATTGACTTTCCATCTCCCTTCATTTGGTGCTTGGGCCGTATCAAAGTAGTTTCCGTGCTGGATAGCCATCGAGGAAGCGTTCAGTCTGGTAGACTCTTCAATGGCCGCAGAAACATCCAATCCCAGACCAGGCAATCCCGCAGAAAAAAGACCAGCTAACGTAGCAGTACCGACGATTTCATCTCGCCTCTGATGCGCGGCTCTCACGTGTTTGTGGAACATGTCGACTTTTGAGAATTCGGCTTGACATATGCCGCATCTGATCAGACCGTCATTCGCCTTATTTCTGGCAGGGCAGTGGGCTTGAAGATGTTGCGTCACATATGTCTTTCTGATGCTTTGACCACACTGAGTACAATTGATCAGTTGGCTCTGCTCGTGTCCTTCTTGATGTTGTAGATAGTCGGACTCGGTGTGAAAGCTCTTGCTGCAGCCTTGTTCTTCGCAATCATATGTGGGTGGTAAGTGACGTTCCATGTGCTCGCGTTGAAGTTTCGTAAAGCCACGTCGCATGGGTCCGCTGGGAAGACGAAAACTCTCGCGGTTGAATGGGTTTTTGCGATCGTCACCACAGAGTACGCACTTTCCAGCTTGACGGCAGTGATCGAGAATATGGTCTCGAAGTCCTTCCAGGGTTGGCCAACTTGCGTTGCAGTCCTGTATGGGACACATTCGGTCACCATCATCGTTGATGGAAATCCCATATTTCTCCACAACAGAACGTTTCTTGGACGCCTTGAGAACAGACTTGTCAGGACGTTCCAGTGCAATTGGGTCTTCTCCATACACGATTGAGGCGTTCCTCTTCTGGGGTATGAATCTCTTGAGATCCCTGTTTGCTTGAGCGAGTATCTCCTTATTGACAGCAATACCAATCCAGGATCTGACCAAGGTGTGACACGGATCAGTGGGTTTGGCAACGTGTGACTTGATTTCTGAGATTGCTTGAAGAATGTCTCGAATTTCGTACTCCAGGTATTGGTTTTCTCCATGGTAGACGACCAGCATCAATGTCACATTCTTGTAACGATCGAAGAAGCCATATATGCCGTCAATATTTGTGAAAAACCCGTCATCACCACTGACAACAATGCAGGCACGGCTTGTCAGGGCTTGCGGCTCTGCATCATATGTCTCAATCTTCCGCTTCAGGATGGCAAGCTCGTTCTTCCGGGAATCCTGGATGTTGTAGTTGGAAGAAAACCCATTCAGAACCAGAGAGGTACATTCTGTCGAAGAGCCGCCTGATAATCGAGGAGTGAAGAATTTGATCAGAGTCTTGTTCCGATCCTCTAGCTGTTTAACGGCAGCCAGAGACACTCTAGAGCTCTTCCGTGCAATGACGATAATGCCTCGTGTGTGCTCGATATTGGGCTCTTGTGGGCTTCGGACCGTGTTCATCTTGATGCGATTGTATGGCAGAAGGTTGGCGGAACGACTTCTGAAGAGAGCGCTTGAAAGCTGGTGGAAGGACTTCTGAAGAGAGCAGCTGAAGGTTGGTGGAAGGGCTACCGAAGAGAGCAGCTGAAGGCTGCCTGCACGAGGATTCCGATTCGGCGTATGACCTTAAAGCTCAATGCAAGGCAAGCTGACAAGCCATCATGATCATATGGAGCTGGTACTGTCTGCGATCAACGCCCCGCAGTTCAAACTGGAGAGAACGAAGGAGAAAGAGCCAGTGTTGACAGGCAGAAAATCTAGGCATGGTTTCCTGTGGAAGGTGCAGCTTTAACGGCTTTGCTTGAGCGTGGGAAAGTGCAGGTGGCTCAAAACTGGCAGGCACAGGCAGAGAGTAGCGAGGTATTGGTTGGATCCAAAATCGCAGAAGTCAGCAACGTCTGAGAAGTTGCAGAATATGTTGTTGGAATCCCGCCTCTCAGCATTGCGCTTTCACAGGCCACCGCAGGACAAACATGGAAGTATACACTTTCCCTCCACTCAGTCGAGTTACAGAGTCTCCCGTCTCTTCCTTGCATGTTCTGGATGGCATGCAATGCTTTCTTCTAGCTTAGAAGGAGCGTTCAGAAGTGGTGTCCAAACTAGCAGGTTCAAGGCGACAGATGCGAGGCTTGATACTGAGAGCGAGGAGAGAGGTATGTGAGAGCCACACCCAGCGGTGATAGAGGGATTCTATTGTAAAATGCCAGTTCATCCTCTCATAGGCTTTCAGTCCTAATACCCAGCGCTCCCGGTAAGCCAGTAGTCGGGCGATGATCCTCCGACGTGGTTCGAGAGGGCAGTCCCGATGTCGATAGTTGTCAAGGGGCCATTTCTTTCACCAGTTGCTGGGGAGCTGTAATATCCAGTGGCCACACCATGAAGGAACAAGGGAAAAGGTGCCGCCATGGCAGAGAAGTAGCTAGGCCGTTGAGTTGAATGTGCCTGTTGAATATCTAAGAGAGAGCGTCAGTGACTCGACTAACTAGACTAAAGGACAGTGGTGGGTGGTTGTAGGCTAACCTCAACCTGGCCGAGGGCCAACTGTCATGTGACTAAGGTGATGAACGTTTGAAAGATGAAATTCGAGAGATGAAGAAACTGAAGTAGTCGTCGAATTTTGGAATTTTCACTGGTCTTGGCGAAGGCACAATGAGGGTTGGTCATTCATGCCACATTACCGATGGATTGATTGATTGATGTTGATGTAAAGTTGGTGTGAAAAAACGTCTTCCGACAAGAATGGGCCCGAAGGTTGCCAAACGAGTCCGGTGGAAGCGCAGGAAGCAGTGGGATTAACCGCCTATTGGGAATTCGAAGTAGGAGAAATATTGGTGGTGTTGATAAAGAGCAAACCTGTCAACGGCGACGAGGTCAGGACCGAGTGTCAAAGGCGTCGACAAGGGTGGACATGTTTGGCAAGCGGTAACCGGGTTGTGTCCCTTTCGCGAGTTTAGGTAGACCATGTCTGAATCGCGCAATGAGGTGTGTTGCTCTTCGAATTATCGGGCTATTCGAGCCTCTGCCAGCTGGATCGAGTTCGACGAGTAAGTAGGATGTGAGGAAGGCGGCGGGTGAGGAGTAACCGGGCGCAATGCCAGGAAGACCTTCAAGGATCGATCTCCACCTTGCAATAAGGTCTCGAACGGAGAGTAAGCGTTGCTACCAGTTTGTTGCAAGACGTCAAATGAGTGAGTCAAGCACTAGCCCACAACAAAGGGAGAAGCGTTGCTACCAGTTTGTTGCAAGACGACAAATGAATGTGTAGCACTAGCCCACAACAAAGGAGAGGAAAAGGTTGCCGCAATGGCAGAGTGTTGTTTGTTGAGAATCTTCTGTCTGTCTGAGAAGTACAAGAGAGTCAGTGACTCGAGTTTAAATTAAAAGATGCGGCAGTATCAGGCTAGTCCTGACCTGGACTAGTGCAACACGTGACACAACGATACTCCGTCGGGAACTATTATGTGCCAATTCTCTGCAGCGTCGATATCTGCCATCTCCATCTCCGTCTCCGTCTCCAAAACTGAGAAGAGTCTGTAAGAGATCCATAAGAATTTTGCTTTTGTGTGAAGTATGGTGCGCCCTTCTCGGCTCAGATTTACTTACCTTACTCTTCACGCTTTCCGGCAGGAAATCTATCCGCACTGGCGGTTCTTTCAACGAGCTCTGGTTCACGCTTCCCGACAGGAAACCTGTCCGCGCTAGCGGTCCTTGCGACCAGCTCTGGCTCACGCTTTCCGACAGGGAACCTGTCCGC
>NW_015971645.1:77704-159965 GCF_000836435.1 Fonsecaea multimorphosa CBS 102226
AGCTCTGGCTCACGCTTTCCGACAGGGAACCTGTCCGCGCTCGCGGTCCTTGCGACCAGCTCTGGCTCACGCTTTCCGACAGGGAACCTGTCCGCACTGGCGGTCCTTTCGACCAGCTCTGGTTCACGCTTTCCGACGGGAAACCTGTCCGCGCTGGCGGTCCTTTCGACCAGCTCTGGTTCACGCTTTCCGACAGGAAATCGGTCCGCGCTGGCGGTTCTTTCCAGCAACACTGGCGAACGGGCAGCGAGAGGCCCTTCCGCAGCGTTCGCTGTCACCACGTTTAGAGTCAATCACAAGAGTAAGAGCAGGGGGGCACATACGGCCAGGAATAGGGGAGGCCAAGCTTGTCCCTGCCGCAGCCAGAATTGCGAGGAGATATTCGAACTTCATCTTTGCTTCTGATTACTCCCTCTTGCGAAAGTGTACTTGTGAACTGTGATGTGTGCCAGAAACCTCCTGGGAAGGCCCTGATGTCTTTTATGCATTAGTAAGTACTTTCCCAGATTGAATCCAGCACTTGTCTCGGCAGGCCCACGGTCGGTCGACACATGCAGGAAACGAGACATCCTCCTCCGAGTATCAGATTGAAGTTCGGCACTCTCGCTCGAGCGACTTCCCGAAATCCACAGCAAAGGAGGTGCCAGCGTTACATAAGCACGGCTGACAACATCGTGGACACCATCAAACTCGGCCGGCTGTACTGTCGGAGCCCCTCCGCCTCCGGTCGGTGCCAGTCAGCTTTCCGATTTCCAAAAGACTCGCGCTGTCTACGACGCCGGCCGGCGCAGCGCGGTCGTATCACGAGTACAGTATGGAGTTCAATGAGCAAGCCTTCTTCTCTACTCGATGCGTGGTCGAATTGCTGTCCCGTCAATTTGTCCACTGTCCTCAAATTGTATCCCTTTTTCATTTTTTTGCTGTACAGTCACAGGCTTCCAAATTTCTTTTTGCGTTGATAACAGGATTCGTGGTAGCAAGTTTTGCATTGGCTCTCGGCTCAGCAGTGCGATTAAGAGACCATGGCAACGTTTGAGTCTCTAGCTGAGCCCAGCTACGACAAGCACAGCAGCGATGGCAACGTCGAGACTTGGTCGCCGGCCTTAAGTAGGGATGGAACACTGCACGAAGAGCACGATGATTTGGATCTCCATCTCCCTGAGATACGAAGGAGCAGGCTGGCGACACTCCATCGAGCTGCGATGGCAGTCTTCGTTATTCTACCATCCCCTCTAATGGCCTTGGTGGGGAACAACTATCCTTCGACAAATACTAAGGATTTTGGATCGACGACATATCTTCTGGGTCTGCGAGGAATGGCATCTTTCTTTGTCTTTATCGAACACTTCGCCATGCGCTCTTACAGCGACCTTATACGAGAATATGACCAACCGACGTTCCTGCAACTTCCCGGAATCCGCCTCATTTACTCTGGTCCCGCATGGGTGAAGATGTTCTTTATTCTTTCAGGCTTTGCATTATCAGTCACGCCGATTGAAATTATGTACGAAAGAGACTGGGACCGCTTATTCCATACAGTCGCATCCGCATTCTTCCGCCGCGGCTTTCGAATATTTATACCGACCATTGTCGCAGCCTTGTTTGTCATGATTGGTGTTCGACTCCGCCTCTATGAGGTATCAAATGTGTTCGCTGCCAGTGTCGGACTTGGGTATCCGATCCGTCGACACACTTTGATTGAACAGTTTGCAGATCTAGTCGAATATCTTCTCGGCATAATCATCTATCCTTGGGGTTGGCTAAAACCACTTTCCAATATCACGCGGTCTGTGTATTCGGCGACGTTCTGGACGATCCCAAGGGAATACTGGTCTTCCTTGCAAATTTTCGCATTGACCATAGCGCTAAGCCGGCTGAAGCCATCAGCGAGGATATTCACGTTGGTCAACATGGTTCTCTACGCAGGATGGGCCAATCGTGGAGACCTGTCCTGCTTCCTCGTCGGTATGCTCTTCGCAGAGTTCCACATTCGCAAGAAGCTATTCGGTGCCAGCCAAAACAATAATATCGACATGGGTGGCCGCTCAGCAGCCTTCAAGATCATCCGCAGTGGCCTCTGGACCCTGGTCCTGGTCAGTGGCATTTGGCTGGCCTCTATTCCCATCGCACAGGGTGATTACGGTTCTTCGACACCAGGGTACCGAACGATCTCCAAAATCATCCCTCTTAATGACAACGTCATGTCCATCGGCATGGCCCTCATGCTTCTAGGGATCTACAAACTGCCCCTGCTGCAGGCTTTCTTCAGTAGCTCCTTGATGTGCTACCTCGGGGACATATCATTCTCGTTGTATCTTATCCACTGGCCGATCCTAGCAGCCGGAGCTTGGAACATGGTCCCAGTAATGCAGACGGTAACGAGAGGTCAAAAAGAGGTGGGGTTTCTTTTGGCACTGATGATCACTACGCCGTTGATGCTTTGGGCTTCGGACCTCTTTTGGCGCCTTGTCGACCTTCCGAGCATTCGATTTGCTAAGCGGTTAGAGAAGCAGCTCATTGTTTCGTAGCACTCCCATAGTTATTTGATGCGAGCTGAAGCAATCTCGTGCCCTACATCTATCAGCTCGTCTTGGCGGTGCCAACGCGTCACACCCCAGCCTTGCCGTAGTCGACCAACCTCTACTTTGTGGCTTTGGCGTCGACGGGTACATCACTGTCCGTTTGCTACATAGTAATGACCAAAAGGCTGGTGCAGAGCAGCACAGTCTATGATCAACCTCACTCATCCCCTCAGAGACACTTCAGGATCTTGGCTTTACTCCTTTTCGACTACTCATTTAGTAGTGTATCATCCAAATCCTGATCAACTAGAGACATGTTGATAATTCGGGACAACTGGGTCAACATCCACAAGACGGCACCACGCAAGCTTGTCCCATTCGAGAGTGAAGCACGAGCAGTTTTGACTCGTTATCGCATTTCAATTTCGGTACCCTTGTGTCCGCATAGTTGACAAGAAGGGTACGAAGGGAACTCTGACGTCTTCGACTCTTATTGACCCGCATCATATGCGGCGAAGGACTTTGCGAGGCCGTTGAAAATTTGAGCAAACTGGTCGAGCCATAGACGCTGTTGGGGACCACGACATCTGGAGCCAAGCATGATACACGTTGCGGCCGCCTGTTTCCTTTCGCTGTTAACCACGGCCTTTATCACATGTGGGCTCAGAAATCCCTCCAATTCCATCTCCCTGAACTTTAAGGTGACTGTGGAGTGTAGCTGTGATGGGCCCAGCGTTATTGTGACGTAGCAGCTTGCGACGAGTTCCATGATCGCCACATTGATCGAGAGGAGGGCGCCATGATGATTCTCCGACCATTTACAGTCTTGGCTTTGCCTGCACAGTTCGACCGCGCTGCGGCAGGTCGATAAGACTATCCCCAGGGAGTCCCCTTGCGAAGTTCCGAGGCAGTCATGGAGCTGTGATGCCATATGCAAAGCTCGTGGTACACATTCGCAATGACATTCGTTGATTGTGGTGGCCTCTTTGCCTACACGTTGCGGTTCTGCACCCATCCCTCCCTCCGCAACCTCTTCTGCAGCGGAGACGGTTCCGTCCGCAACTAGGTCACTGAGAGGCGATGACTCCCCATTAGTCGAGAGGGTGGGACCCAGCTGATCTTTCGAGATGTAGGCCGCGCTCCAATCCGTCAAGAGGAAGTCCGACTCATCATGTGGGGCCTGCTCTTTTGTGAAGGCATCTTCAAGCCGCAATGAAGTCGATAAATCGTCAAACAACATGGGCGTCGGTGGAAATCGGGGCCCCAAGGACGAGAAAATGGGAGACTGCGGAGTCACCAATGATGGGTAGCTTTGATGCCTCTTGTGCTGGGGCTGCTCGTGAGTTTCTGTTGGAGTTCGGGCGTGGCCAGCAACGGCATCTCCCTTGATCGGTGCGAGGCTGCAAAGGAGATTCAGATCCACCTCAAAGTGTTTCCGCTTCCTACGTGCGTCGACAGCGTCATCTGAGGAGAAGCCAGAGCCCAGTGTTGGATCGCTCGCCGATGATGGGAGCCGTTTTCTCGAGACAGGCCCTGAGCAGGTGTTGGGGCGGTTAATGCTGGTTGGAATGCGTCAACGCTACTTACTGGGAGAACGATGAATATCTGATAGTCGCGACTGTATTTGTTGAGCGAATCTGCCATGCTCGAAAGCTTGTGCTCCTGGAGGTGGCGAGGCCGGTCTCTGAGCTTGCAGACTCTTTTTGGGCTTCCCCATGAATCTAGTCCATCATCAGCATGCGTGGCCGCGGCCTCGAGCAATCAAGGCATGGAGAATTCTGTATGGCCGTCAAACCTGTCTGGTGGAGAGACTTACTTGCCCAGGCTTTGTGTACAGGCGCTTCCCGTCTGTATGCATCTCTCACAACTCGGTTCCGTTTTCGAACAAGCCAGTTTCCTTCGGTAGCATTGATCGCAAGCTCTCGGTTCCATATTCGCGGCAGGTCTCATCGGGGCGCCGACGTGAACAATTGGTCGTATTAAGATGGACTCGAAGACGTATGCGATATTGCGATTTTGTCACTCAGGGCCGTGGTCCTCAGATAATAGCAATTAGATAATCCATGATATTGCACCCGCGGGTGAAACCTATGTGCATCGTGTCCCCCAAGATGTCTCGTCAAAATGGGCAGAAGATTCCTTCAAGAGCCCAAGAGCTCTGAGGCGAACTGCCTAATGGGGTTGACTCTCTGCTGCTCAGTGTGAGATTGACTCTCCGCTTAGTCGCGTAGATCTGATATGCATCAATGGGGCAAGAAAGCTTATGCTATACCAGGTAATTTGAGACCATGTGTAGGAGGCGGTGAGCTGGCCTGGGACGGAAGGATCTGATGGCTTTTGACCGTGGTAATGTCAGCAACCAACTTCTGTGTATCGACGAACTTAACCATTCATCAAAGAACACGGGCACAGGTAATCATTGTTAGCCAGATGGACAGATTGATCCATGGATATGAAAGGCTCTACCTCATCCAAACAAGAGTAAGGATCAGTAACAAGCCTGTATCATCTTCCATTCCGGTGGCATTGGGGTTTGTTTGAATGTCAGTCAAGCTAAAAAAAGATAGGACAGTGGAATTAGGTACGAGTAGTGGCAGCACAAAACCGTTGTCACCAGTTGACGGGCTGGATCGTTCCATCAGCCCTTAGTCGTCATTCCTTGCTGCGTTGATCTATTCTATGCCACACTTTCTCGGGCCCCGACACACGCAAAGTTGACTCGAACTTCAAAGGATTGTCGGAACTGAGTTCGAACCGAGCTTGATGACGCCGAGTTGTTTGTTTTGGGTTGTGTGGGTCTTGGCTTGTTTCCCTTGATCCGGCTGGCAAACGATTCAGAGCCTTATGTTTCAAATCTGCAGGAGTCAGAGTTCGAGGTTGCGGGAGCTGACACTGGCGTATTTGTCGACCGCAGTCGCTGCTCTGTGGAAACGTTGGTTAATAGAAGGGAGTTATGGATGATCGCTTCTAGCAGCAAGTCCCAAGGTGGGGAATAATATCTAACTAGGTAGTTTGGAGTTTGGTGGTGGACCCCGAGTTTCAAAACTGCCGTATTGGGAACTGGCTAACTACATGATTTGTGGTAAGGCATTAGGGACCACCATCATAGGGACATCCGATCTGGGGCGCGTCCGGAGAATGAAGCTGACTGTCGCTCACTATTGACCATCCTCTGCGGATCGAATGGAAGGCCCTAAGTTGCGAGAGTCAATATGCTCGCATCACTGAGTCTCCCGATTTTGAATTCATTCAATCAGTGTCGGTGTTTGGCCGTTCGGAGGCCGTCGATCATCCGCCTTGGGTACTGTACTTAGCTCCGAATCTCTCGACGGTGTGCATGGAGAATCGCCGCCAGGTCCGCTTACAAAGTCCTTGGGAACCAGCTTCTGGTCGCTGCTCTATTTTCATCTTTCTGAAGTATCGCAGTGCTCTTATTCCCTTGACACCCCCAAATACATTTTATGGAGCAGATTTACCAAAGGTCAGTATCTTCCACACTATCCTGTCGGCATTTCTAAACAATCATACCACAGTGCTAAATCGTCGGCTTCTTCAGAGGCACTATTGCAGGAGGACTGTGAACAGAACAACTTACGAGATTCCGGATTTCGGGAACAAGGTTTATCATCACGAAATGAAACTCCAAGACGTTCACGACTGCGGGCGATATCGAGTATTGCCGCCAGCCTAGCATTGTATTCCATTGCACTCTATGGCCTCCTCTGTATCTGTTACAGAGTCTTACGCTTCGCACAACCGGGTCAGAATTCACTTTTCAACAATCAAAAAGCCTTAGTTCATCACCATCTCCCAGTTCAAGCACTCAATGACTCTTCTCATGAGTATGAGCGTCGATGCCTTTGTGGTAACTCAACTGCCCAAGCAAAAGCTCTAGGGTGTAAGTTGGATATGCTGTCTGCGGCGTGGCTGCCACCACATTGTATAGATCATGAGCTCAGCATGGCGTTCGATCGCTTGGGTCCGGGTCCAGACGGGAAATGGATCTACTACAACGGATCAAGCGCAGACAAGTACACGGTCGAGATCAGTTTGCAAGAAATCGAGCTGAGAAGCGAGGATCCAGAAGCAACGTTCTACGTGAGTTGGGACTGGCATGTGCTGCACTGCATGTTTTATTGGAAGAAGATGTGGAGAGCCGATTTGACAGGCACGACCTTGGAAGGAAGGTACGATAACGAGGGTCATATCAACCACTGTGCGCAAGCTCTACTGAAAAAGGGGGGCCGGGAGACAGAGTTTGGTATCCCGTTCAATACCTGACCATTGAATGAGGCCTGTGCGGTGCGCCAAGTATGCGTCGTAGCCAGGACCGCGACAAATAGAGCGTTCACTTGGCCGAGTGGCGAGTCCGTTGTGTCTACAAATACATTTCGTTTCAGCTTCGGCCTAGAAATCTCGGGATTGTGGAGTAGCTCGAATGACTGCGCTCGAATTGCGTGCGTCGTGGTCGAGTAGGGATTGGAGTATGGACAGAAGAAGATGCCGTAACAGCTTCCGCACTGCTCGGGGTAGGCCACACATGACAAAGCAATCCGCTGAATCCCCAGCGTGTGTGTTCTCTAGTATTCATAGTCAGACTATGTTCCAGTTCTCCTAGGGAAGTTTCGGGGGCCGATCTCTGAGCACTGAGGGTCTGAGTTCCATTTTTGTCTGAGCCATCCACTAATGCACATTTCAACGCCAGATGCCCACTGTCAACATCACAATTGAAGATGGCGTTCGGCGTCATAGTAAGCTTTGTAGATTCTGTCGATACTGCTTTTCGAGCAGTGGTTGACGTCGGAACCATCGACTTCCTATTGCCCTAACCCTCAAGCCGACTTCATAGATAAATGGCACGGTCTATGACAGACTGCTTGACAACGACGAGAGGACCGCCTATTTAGTAATAGCTACTATCTAGTAATAAGTATAAGGATCCCGCTATACTTAAGAGTAGATAGGATACCCTTTATAAGTGAAGATGACCTAATAGCCAATAGTTAATCACTTCTACATTATTGGCGGCGTACCCTCTTTTCGTAAGCCTTGTGTGCCACTTATTTTCGAAGTCGACTCGCCCTATTGGGAATGTTAGGCGATTCAATAATTGGCCTAATCATGTACTAGGCATGTCGGGCGAGTGACATTGCGGACTCTTATGACCACTTTGTTTTTCTCCACCTTCGATACCTCGTAGTTCTAGTTTGACAATCAATCAACACGCTTGGTTCTACATTCTCAAACTCTTCCGAGCGACGATAGCGAGCTAGTGCAGACAGTACAAGCCATACTCCTCGTGGTAATGCCAACTTAGTGCATCCGAATTCCAGCTCACTGGATGCAACCGAGGTGTGTCTTATGGAGCTGCTCAGACCAGAGCTCATCCGATCACAGCTTCAAGAGGCTATGGGCATTTTGCGCGCCCAGACTGGGTTCGAGCAATGCACTGGCTGGCGAAAAGTCTTGCGAATTCTTGTGGTGGGTGGGGATTCTCGTCAGCATCGTCTTCCATTAAGCTCGGATGCTGCACGCGATGTCGAATTAAGGTCTGCGAAACATAGCTTACTAGTTAGATGGAAGGATGGTAATACGAGCATAACGGACGGCTCCAGAGCTTGCCCGAGAAGGCAACTGTTCTTTCTCGGCCTCCGAACATCATCTCCGAGCCTACACACCTCCGAAGGATAGCCTCCGAGACTTACATCGGTACACTCGCCTGGGAATTCCAAAACTTACCTTTCTTGGAAAAATGTTCTGTTTGAAGCCCCCGAATTCGAGAAACCGGTACTTTGTACCAGCTGGACAGGCCGCACCAATGATAGCCAAGATGAACACCCCCAAATCCCTCCAAGGAGACTGTCGTCCACCAAACCCATCCGCACACATTGTCCAGCGTAGTGTTGGTGAGGAGCGCTCTCACACTCCAGCCTCGTCACCATGTCGCCTCAATTCGAGTACGAACGCGTCCCCTTCGCCGACAACACCGACACCACGCATCTAGAGAAGCCGCGGTTACCTCTCAGTGTATCCCCATGGACAGGGACAGCATGGCAAATATTCTGTGATGCTCCAGCAGCAGCTGTCATCTCCGCTGGCCTCATAAGCCTGGCAGTGGCCACCGCGATAATCTCAAGCTTCACGATGCACGTTCCTGGCTCATATGTTCAAGTTATGTCGATTCACCAAGCAAATTCTCCTCGGCCAGGATTCAAAGACGCCTGGAATGGCCCCATCGAGATCTCTGGGAGCTACAGATGTGGAACGCACCCCAGCGAGGCACGCGCGCTAAATTGCACATTCGACATCATGAACTACGGCTTCCTCGGTGCCGAGTGCTATTACAAAGACATGGCGGAGAAGGCGCTGGCGGAAGGTCCTTGGAGGTGGTACCTCGATCGCAACGGAACAACCGAGATCCCGGCAGAGTCGTTCTATTTGAGTCGAGCTGTTGAGGTGTATGTTCACTGGAGTTACCACGTTTCGCACTGCAAGTTAGTTAGATCCACATGATTGAGCAGCACGACTCTGACGCAGGTGCTAGGTATGCATTCGAGCAACTCCGCAAGGCGAGAGAAGATGACAACTTCCTTATCCCCCAAGAGCTCGCCAGCGAGGGACATACCCGACACTGCCAGAAGGTCCTGGCAGATCCCGAAGGCAAGAGCGAGAATATCTATCCGCCGTACGAGACAAGCACCTGGGTGCGGTCCGTCTATAACCCTTGCATCAGGCTATCTGAAGCGAATCGAACGTTTTTAGATATACCGCAGGAGAGAGATTCCCTGTTCTGAAGACGATCGTGTCGCGAGTCTTGCTGCTATTGAGACCTCCTCTAATTAAAAGATTGAACATGTGTTATCGAGCAGAATCACGTGCAAGGTAGAGTAGAGAGTGTTCTTGAACGGGTCATCTATTTGCTATATGGCACCATATATGGAAAGGATATAGTCTAAGCTGATATTGGATACTACAATATGGTGTTAATAGGCTTTGACAGGGGCCCAGTACCTCAGCCTTCCGGGCAGTTGGGAAGGGCTCTGATTGGTCTATCTTTGGTGACTTGAATAAAGTGTCGATTCTGACACACGCGTTTCTTTTCTCCTCTTGGCCGCAACGCGCAATGCTGGAGGCCTGATCCCAGCATCGAGACATTTACTGCCTCTCCAATTCAGAAGCAAAGCTCCGATCCTTCATGAGTCGGCGCTGGTCCAACAGAGGCCAGAAGCACACCTTTGGCACATAACTCGGAAGGTTCGAGAGCGGGGGCCGCCGTTGCAATTGGCGCACCCGACTTGTCCTTGAGATGGCATCCGCCATCACCAGGAAGTATGCAGACGTTTCATCCCCCTAGTGATGGCAGGGGCAACGGCCGGTCTGCCTGCGATCGCTGCAGACGCCACAAGCTGCGATGCGAGCGCTCATCGAACTCGGCAAAGTGCCGTCGATGTTCGAAAGCCAATGTCGAGTGTGTCACTGGAGCAGCTCTCAGGTCAGGACGCCCTCCGCTGAATCGACAACCATCCGATGCTTTGGAGACCTGGCATCTCCATCAGACGCTTCAAACACCAAGCGATGCTCCCGAGGCCGACTCTAACACTAGCAGGGAAATGGAATTACCGGCAGCACCAATCACTGTCGATGGTCTCGAAAACGGGTGGCCAGACGGTCTGCAACAGAACCTAGATCCATCACAAGCATTCCAGCCTCTACGAGACACCCATCAGCCGGTCTACTCCCAAATTAACCCTGAGGGCGACTGTCTGAAGCGACTCGGAGATCTGCAGAAGGAGATCCTCGTGGATTTGGAGCTTGTAAAGGCATGCAAAACAGCCACCGACTGCGCTCAATTATCGCTACCTCCCGAGCTGGCGTACAATTCATCTTTTCTCGTCGGCCGAATGCTCGCAAATTCAAAGACTCTACTCGACATCTTGGACTCATTCAGATCGATCTCGCCAGCGCCCACTTGTTCCCCGGACGCCAACGCCGTACAGACCTGCACGGGAAGCTTGCGCTGCGACGTCCCGACAATGTTCTCTCTCTTTTCAAGCTACATCTGTCTCATCCGCATCTACCGCACCATATTTTCCTGCATTCATGACTCGATGCCTGTTTTGCTATCGCTACAACATCCCGTGCCTCAGCTATTTCCTGGCATCAATTTGGCAGGCTTCACCCTCGAAACGCGCATCGATCTGCAAATCCAGATCCTCGTCCAAGTAAGTGAAGATATGCTCGCGAAGCTCGAAGCCGGTTTTGGCGTGTCAGAAGGTCCCGCCGCCGGCCAAGCAATCTTTGAGCCCACAAGAACCGCTAGGATGCTCAGCATGATGTTGGAGGAAGAAGCCCATGAGCAGCCTCCGCTGTACGAACCTCGAGACCCTTGCAAGTCTCTGAGGGACATCCTTGCCAATCTAAAGCAAACGATCAATGCTGAAAGTACAAAACAAAGAAACTCTGAAGGCTGAGCTTCGGAACATTTACATCATCTTCGGGTGGATCGAGAGCACTACCCAAAACGTTCCGATCCACTCCACGCCGGCTCCGAGAAGCAATAAAACCAATTGCGAGGCCTATGAAGTCTGCTGTCCAAATCAAACGCAATATTTGCCTTCCTAGCAGCTCGGTTTCCAATCTCCCTCGATGGCACCATCTCCTCCCCAACACCAAGGCATCTCTGCCATGTGGTGGAGCGCGCGTGTAAGATTTTAACCTCCTGAATGCGGCAGCCTCGCGCGGAAACTGGCAAGAAAGCGACTGACCGACTCTAGAATCCACCCGGAAACCCTCGCAGTTCCTTTACAGGCAAGACCGTCCTCATCACCGGTGCGAACGTCGGCCTGGGTCTCGAAGCCGCAGTGAAATTCGCCGCGCTGGGTGCCTCGCGTCTTATTCTCGGCGTCCGCTCAATCCAGCGCGGTGAAAAGGCCAAAGAACAGATCTGCCGGCGGTCGGGATACAAGAGCGCAGACATACAGCTATATCAGCTCGATATGAGCAGCTTTGAATCCGTCAAATCTTTCGCCAAGCAAGTGTGTGCGGACGAACCTCGACTCGACGTCGCTGTGCTCAATGCGGGCATGGCGGCGTCTTCCTACCAGCGGTCTCCGGAAGGGTTTGAGATGTCACTACAAGTCAACACGCTGTCGACCGCTCTCCTTGCTGTGCTGCTATATCCCAAGCTCCGGAAATCGGCGGGCATGTCTGGCGAGTCTTCACACCTCGAGTTTGTGGGCAGTGTCGGCCACCGCATGGTCAAGCCTGATGCTCTCGATGCGGCCCTCGGCAGCAGCTCCAGGGTGCTGGACCTCGTCAACGAGAAGGGGTTCTTCGATGTCGAACAGCAATACTGCACAACGAAGCTCTTGCTCTTGCATGTCATGGATGGACTCGTCGCGGCTGCAGCGTCTTCCCCGTACACAAGTCCTAAAGATCCAGAGGTCATCATCACGACATGCTGCCCGAACCTGTGCCGCACCAACCTTGGTCGCGACTTCTCCCTCCTGCTCAAGCTCCCGACGTACCTGTTCCAACTCGTCTTCGCCCGGTCCGCCGAGGAAGGGAGCAGGATTCTCGTCAGCGGAACGACTTTGGGGAAGGACGCGCAGGGCCAGTTCTGGAGTCACGATTGTTTTGACAAGTAAGTAAGTTGGGGAGATCCTATCCACCGGGTAGTAGCGAGCGTTGAAGCTGTCTGTGCTGATCTGGCGATGCAGGAAAGGCGAGCTAGCCACAAGTCCGAAGGGGAAGGCGTTGCAGAAGAAGGTCTGGAGTGAAATTGTCGAGATTTTGAAGGAGCACGTTCCGCAGAGCGAGGAATATCTTCTCCAGTGTTAGCCACAAAGCATGCAAGGGGTCTGGTGTCTGTAGAAGGCTAAAAGAAACGTCGAGGTTTCCACTTCAGCGCGCTATCATGTCCGGGATGGGGGGGCCGTGGTTAGCACTATTTCCAACCGAGCTCGAGTTCTCACAAACGCTGAAATCTATCAATACCAAATCACAACCACTGTGAGATAAGCTATACCTCGTACATACTGCGTATCTATATCGGAATCTCTACCTCCCCACTCACCCCTTCCGAAGACGCTTGATGGTCGGACCCATCTCCTCGCCAGCCCGCAATGCCGCGAACGTCTTCTCGTCGATGTCCGCCCGCTCCTGGCACAGGGCGACGACCTGGTCCACCAGCGACGGCGGCACGACGACGACCCCATCGGCGTCTCCCGCCAGGATGTCGCCCGGGTGGATCCACAGGTCACCCTGGAACTGCAGCGGGATGTTGATCTCGGAGGCTCGCGTGAAGGTGTAGGAGCCCAGGATGGACGTGGCGCGGGCGAAGACCTTGAGGAGCCTTTGTGAGCTGGTATAGCCACGGTGACTTGCGTGTGTAACGACAAGGGAAGAGAAGGGTAGTGGGGGGAGGGGGGAGGATGAAGTAGAGACTCGATTTACCGGGAACCCCATCTCTCGATGCTCTCTGACATCGCGCATGCGTCCATCGATCATCACGCCCGCGGCGCCCATGCTCTTGGCCCGCGTCGACATCAGCCCGCCCCAGCACGCCGAGTACAGCCCCTTGGGCTGCTGGATGTACATGATCTTGCCGGCCTCGTTGCAGTCGGCAAAATGCCGCGGCGGGCTCGGGGCTTGCCGGTCGCTCATCTCGATCATCTTGACAGTCACGGCGGGCCCAAAGACTGTCTTCGTGGCAGCAGCGGCCGACGCGGCATCCGGCGAGTACATCTTGATGCCGTCCAGGAAGCCGCCGAACGGATATTTCAGCTTAACCAGCGCGTCGCCGATCTGGGTACAGATACAAGCCTCGGTTCAGCAACGACAGCAACACAAGGAACCTCTTCCGGCGCCGATGGATGGGTGTCGACACTCACATCGCATGTGGTAAAAGCGCGCAGCCGCTGTAGCCCCGCCATCGCCCGTCGTTCTCTCTCGGTGCTGCTCTTGGACGGGGTCTTTAGTATGCCAATCGACGACCAAAGCAACCTGCAACAGTGATGAATGTGCGCCAATGAAGAGATTCAATTTTCCGCTTGGCTTGGTGGTTGATACGGTAGGTGAGAAGCTGCGTGATCCTCCAGCAGCATCGGATGGTTCCCGCGGTCCTATTCGGGGCATTTGCCCCCGGTACGATATCTTTTTCGGACGGTTTTACAGCAACACTGATATGGTATGTCTGATATACACAGCAGCACAAAGAACTTTAACGTAAGGTTCAGGGATTGGACCAGGCACCCACCAGGTACTCGTACATACCAAGGTGCAATAAGGAGGCTCGAATCCACAGGGGTTGTTCAAGGGTTCCCAGGGGCCTTGGGGCATTGGGGCCTTGGGGCATTGGGGCCTTGGGGCATTGGGGCCTTGGGGCATTGGGGCCTTGGGGCATTGGGGCCTTGGGGCTGTCCTGCCGAGTTGTTCCAGGGGCTGTTGTCACTAGCTGGGCTTCTAGTCTTAACTACCATGGCGCCTAAGGCTGACGCCGGTAAGGGATCCTCTAGGTGAACACCCCCTAGTAAGTCCCTAAAGATATCGAACTGGCAACAGGTCTCACTACTCGGCAATTACAGCGAACAACACCATAATCAGGAACAGAACTCACATAATTATCAGTCCTCACATAGATCTCCTTGACAGACCACCATTGAACCCATCGAATCTATCACCGACGCCTTTCGTCGACGCCGTAGAGATGCAACAGCCTCCCAGACACCCTCCCGAGTAGGCGACACAGCCTCCGATAGGTCCCGGTAATCGTCCCCTTCCAAAGCCTGTTCCTGGCTTGATCTAATCTTATCAAAATAACAACCCCAGAGAAGAAAAAAGATTATTCGAACCGAGGCATTTCCCCCCAAATGCGTGCTGTATATCCGATACGTTGCCCATACCCGGTGGGATAGTTGGCTCATAAGTAATCATACTATCACCACCAACCTCAAGGGTGGCCCAGCAAGATGACTATTTAGCTGGACGAGAACACTTCATCACGTCCTTGAGCGCAGTGGAAAAAGAGAACGTAGGTCACACCGGCGTATTCCCACGAAAGAAAGCTGCGTTGGAGAGAAAGTTCGAACAGAGAGACCACCAGGGAGAGAAGAGCTGCTCAAATCAATCAACTTCAACCCAACTCACCTCACCTCGACTGACTCAATATGGCGACCGAGAATAAGCCACTCGCACTGGTGGCCCTGGTACACCCCAAGAGCACCGAGAAGCGGGATAAGGTATCGTAGGCTCCCTCTCCTCTTGTTTCCCCTGGCTTTTCCCCTTGCATCGTCTTGATTTGAGAGTGTCGAGGCTTTGATCTGCGTTGGGAACTCTGATCCAGTCTCTTCTGTGCGGAATGAACTGGAAAATGAGAAAGCGAGGGAGAGTGAGATAGGTCACCAGTCTACCCCAGGGGTTTGAAAACTGGATCGAATGCCCAGCGTCATATCTCCCAGACGAGAAGAGACACACCTATCTATTCCATCCATATTCTGCCAACACCGAGATACTGACCTTGTCTCCCTTCGATGCAGGCCCTGAAACTCAACGCCGCCGTAACGCCCTTCTTCCGCCGCCCCAGCACGCAATGCACGACACGCAGCATCTTCACGCCGGCGACGCGCCCCAAGGCCAACATGGGCATGGTCCCCGCCGCGGAAAAGGAGAGCATGTTCGGGGTGGTCGAGATCTGGACGTCGGGCGCCGCACTTGATGCCGTCAAGAGGGCACCCGAGTACAAGCAGTACCACTCGACCGTGGCGCGCGAGGGCCTGTACAGCACCGAAAACGACATGGACATCTCCGAGTGGACGCCGTGTGCCGGGTTCGTGGCGCGCAAGGGCGAGAAGGAGACGCCCAAGGCCGGCATTGTCATGCTGGCCAAGTTTGTGTGCAAGGACGACGAGGGCATGAAGGACGGGTTGGTGGGTGTGATCGGGTACGTCGTGATTCTCCCGGCCTGATTCTGCACAACACACTCCCTCTTTCTATCCTTCTTGCTGCCTTTTCCCTCTCCCCCTTATCTTCCGGGTCTTTCTCTCAATCCGGCCCCCACAAGCAAAGCGAATAAACCGGTCGATAACGCTAACACACAACCACCACCGCTAGGAAATTCTGCGACTGGGTCGAGGCCAACGAGTTCGGCACCCTGACGTACTGTGTGATGGCCAGCAAGACGGCGCCTAACGAGGTCCTCCTGTTCGAGCGGTACAAGGACCTCGCGGCGCTGGGCGTGCACGGCAAGACGGCCGAGTTCAGAGCCATGTTGTGAGTCCAAACCGCCCCTACCAGGCACTCCCTCCATTGCATGCGATAGTATATGCGTACTCCTCTGTGGGCGTTGATTCTTCCCACACACACACTCGCACACTCGCACACGCACGTTCACTCCTCCTGGACGTATTCGTGTACCTGATCTACCGTGTTACTCCCCTCCTCCTTACCCTGTGCTTCTCAAAAGTAATCGCATCTACTAACGCAATATACAACACCACAGCAAAGGAACAGGCCGCTTCATCCAGGTGAAGAAAACCGTGCTCAACGAGTTCGAGGAGCTGGATGGGTCTTTCGTCTCGAACCAGCCAGGCGGCGCCGCGGGAGGACAGGCGAAGCTGTGAGGGCATGGGCTGGCATTGAGTTCGTTGAGAGACGCGCCTTGTCAAGTGCGAGCGGCATACCACCTGGACCTCAAACTTTGGATGCAGCGACACGGGTAAGGGATGCTTCTATAGCTCGCTCGTAATGTTGTCGTGCGTATGTGGAGTGTGAGTTGTTGGAGTGAGTTTGAAATGGCCATCTGTGGACTGACGCTGTCATTGACGCGGGCGGAGGGCAACATTCATTGACTGGGCCATATCTTCTTGGGCTGGAGGATGAGGGTGAAGCGAGAATCGAGTGAACAAAGACATGGCTTTTGTGGTCGTCCTAGAATTGTGCTCCGAGTACTTCGTACCTCGTACGTCTCCACCATCCCAGCCCTACCGAGAACAAAGTGCCTCAATATCATGCCAGACACAGTCATGCTGGATCGAGCCTGAATTCTTCATAACTGTTTGTATAGACAGCCAAGGATTGTATACTTGGTACATCCTACAGCACTCATATCTATGCTCAAATTCCCATTCCTTCTCTGGGACAATATTCTCCATGTTTGCTCCATGCCCCATAGCTCCAACAGCTCTTCCCATAACTATTATACTGTCATTATGGTGTATCAGATAGGCTGCACATCCACGCATTGTGCGCCTCAATACCCCAAATTTCCTAACAATCCAAAGATTGTTGCTGATCCACACGGATATTCCATCCACCCGCGTTGCGGGCAACAAACGCCTCTTGCCGTCACATGTGTCGAAAACGCCAGGTCAAACCGTGTATGTCTATGATGGAGAATCAAGGCTCCTCGCCGTATGTACAAGATCCAGGCCCGGCTGCTTCAACCGATAGGCCTGATGGATGTGTATAGCTTCGCTTCCAATAATCCGGTTTTGGACCGTCGCAAATGAAACCGACAGTCATGGACATGCTCGTTGCATCATTAATTTTGTTGTTGTTTTCGGTCTCAGTAAAAGAATGCCGCCACAAACACTAGCGCAGTGAAAGCGGTGGTGAAGGTATATTCCAGTTCAAAGAGGACTGTTTGCGGAGCAAACGCGACCTTCTTCGCCTCCGCTGTTGGGTGTGCAACATTGGTTTTGGGATCCCGCACCAAGAGTTCTTCTCGATCCGGGCAATTGGGAGGGTCGCAAGCATAGGTGAAGGGAATCCAAAAGGATGAGCATACGATCAACCAAGCTAGTGGGGGCTGTGTCCAAAGTCAGAACATCATGGTAACTAAAGGGCTGAAGACAAACTTACCCAGAATGCGTGTGTCAGGAGCCCGATGAGCTTGCCCCTCAGAGTATGTTGGGTCAAGAACGTCCGATAGGATGACAGGGTGACGGCAACGAGGACAAAATAAACGTATGCCACATGGAAGCCCGCGAGATAATTGACACAGATTGTCCAGATACGTCGCCACATGGGTGCTCGCAGTTTCGGATCTCGCTCATTCAGCGCGGACTTGATCGAACCCGTCGCTTTGAAGGCTTGTCTTTGCCCGCCCAACCAAGTCGGAAGAATGAATGATCGGATGATGGTGAGGGAGATGTACGGGGCCATCCACAGCTGATACCGGCTACCTCTTTGTCCAGTGGCATATCCCGCGGGGATGAAGAGGACAAACTCGCACAGCCGATTGAACACCATGTTGGCAAAACAAGCACGGATCAGCCACCGTAGTTGCGTATCGTTTGCGTATGCAACGAGCGGCTTGTTGGCGATCAGGACAATCGGCATGGCAAAGATGGAGAGTGTGAGGAAGATGTTGAACAAGCTGAGGAAGGCATAGATGAAGCTGGACGATCGCTGGGCAAACGTCATTTGCCTGACCTTGTCACCCCAGAGGCAGAATTTAAGCTTGAAGGCAGTATCGACGGTACCAATGGCCCACCGCGTACGTTGCTTGAGATGGCCGCCATAGTCTTCTGGCACGGTGCCAAACTGTAGCGCCTCGTGAACAAAGGCTGTCTTCCAGCCTGAGCCAAGTAGTAGCGTACTTGTTGCAACATCTTCGGCCAGCGATCCGCAGGGGAAATTGCCAATCTGGGCTAGGGCAACAGTTCGAGCAACATATCCAGACCCTGTGCACCATGCCACTCCCAAAGCATCTTTGACCGGTTCTGAGACGTGAACGAAGAAATCAAGACTTTGGCAGAGAGGGTCGTCTCTGGGGACATTGTAAAACAGTTGCGGTGGACAAGCAAGACCCATCTTTTCATCGATCAACAGATGGGGAAGTACGGCTCTCAGCCATTGTTGTTCAGGTATCATGTCAGCATCCAAGGCGGCCATGAATTCCGATGATCCGCCTGGCAGGCTTTGAACCGCGTCCAGTCCGTAATTCAGATTGCCAGCCTTGAAATGGTGAGGAACACCAGGGAACTTCGGGCGACGCATGTAGAAGACGTTCGGAAACGTCTCCCGCATCTCTTCCAGCACGTTCTTGAGCGGGTCTGACTTGCCATCGTCGAGCAGAATGACACGGTATCGGTCTTGAGGGTAATCCAAGTCACAAGCTGCGCGAACCGTATCGAGAATCAGATCGTCATCCTCGCCACAGCATGTGATAAAGACGTCGACGGTAGGCACCTCATTCCCAACGAGCCTCAACTTTGGTCTGTGTCGTTTCTTGAGGATAAACAGGGACCACAAGGTCTGCATAAAAATCGGCACTGCAATGGAGATTTCGATAGCCACGAAGACCCAAGCTAAAGGGAAAGGCGCCTTGTAGTGATGTTGGGCATCGATGATGAAGGCAATTCGCAGGCCAAAGTAGAACCAATACAACGACAGGGAAATCAAACAGAGGAGCGGCGCTACCCAGCGGAAAAGCAATCTCTTTTTGCCCGAGAGGAACTCTTTGTCGTCTCTCGAATGTAGCTGGGCGATTGACCCTTCTCTAATCCAATCTCTCTTGAAGAATGTTGAGGGGGCGTCGGGGACAAGGGGTTTTAATGTTTCTTGACTTCGCTGTGGACGGGTCAGTTGACTATGATCTTAGGAGAAGAGACTCGGACTTACGAAAGGAGACGGTACCGGATAAGGAGAAGAGCTTCGCGTCTGCGACTCGGAATAGGTCGAGACTGCGCCAGAGCCTGCACCAGGCGCAAACGGCGGAAATCCTCCATTGGGGGGTTCCAAAGAACTGTCCGCGATGCTCTCAGTCATGAGGTCCGAGAGGGTTCTGTTGTGGAGGTCTGATAGACCCGGTCTCCGCGCCAGCCTGGGCTGTTCATCAAGGGACACGCTTTCTCTGTAGCTCCCATATACCGGATGAACTGTTGTGGGCTTCTCAATGAATGACTCTTGACTTTGTCGGAGCGTGGACTGCATCGACACGGTCGACATCTCGGTCATGGGTGGTTGTTCGAATCTCCTTCGATCCGCTTTACGTAGAGGAGGCATTGTGGGAAAACGAGGGCGGTGTATTGGTTGGGACAGGGAGGATGCAAGGGTGAAGCTTTGAGCAGACTCTGGCCCGAGATGCGTCTGTCGTGTCACGAAACGAGCGTCTTCATCATCCGCTTTTCAAAGACGTGATGTGGATTGTTGGCTGGTCCCTTTTGCGTTTATTACGCGTTGGTTGGATAAATAACGAATGTCTGAACGATAGTGCTCACGGGGAGTTGAAGTCTCTTAACGACTGTATGGATTGCGAATATACAAAAACGAGGGATAGATGGATGGAGTGAGAGAGGCGAGGCAAATTGCACGGGAAGAGTGAAAGGTGAGGGTGGCAGAGTTTGACAGGTGAAAGGACTCGGGCTTGTCTGAGAGAAGGCGTTGTCTGTTTTCTGCGCTAGTTACATACAAGTCAGTAGGTGGCAGCATTGAACGACCTTATCATGTCATAGTGGAGTGGTTGGGGCCCCCAAGTGGGAAACAGCAACAAGCCCTTGCACGCCGCAGGTAGATCACCAGCGTGACATGGCGATGGCCGACAGCAGCGCTCAGAACCCGGGAAGGCTGGGGGGCAAGCCAGCGGTGATTGTTACGACCGGGGAAGGCAGGGTTACGGAGGAGTTTAGCAGTTCAGGTAAGGCTTTGGGCGATGATAACGGGGCGGTACGGGTGACGGAGTCCATACTCGTGCCTGGGCGGAGAATCTACGAGTTACCGAGTGCCCATCAGTGACCGTGTAAACTTGTTCCGGGAGCTGGACAAACAAGGCAATTTGGGACAAGATGCAAATTGGCACGCCGCGAGTGACAAAGTGACGAGGCTAGCAGCAGGGGCAAGGGGGGGTTGAAGATTAAAAACAGGACCAACCACAAGCAGCCTAAACAGGGCCCAGGCAAGCGAGAGTGGGCTGGGGGCCACTAGCACTTGATCTGGGCTAGGGGAGCTGCAACAGTGGCCCACCCCGACGCCACTGGCGTGCCAAAGGCTGCAAATGGCTGCAAATCTCCAGGCCCTGCTTCCCCTGTCAACACCCCGGAGCCAGGCCACCAGGCACGGCGCAAGACACCCAAGGGCCAACACGCACTTGTCTTGCGGATATCCCAAGATTTGCTGAAACGGGCTCCATGCCGCCGGCCAATGCCAGACCATCACACCAACCAAACTTGGTTTTTAATATCTCGTCCGAGACCGAAACAAAATTATCACTCGCCACATTGTTGTTTATCGCCTGTGCCTGCATCTGTATCAGTTGCACTGCCCCGGCTCTTTCCAGCCAGTTTTGCCCGGCTTCTGCTGTCCGGCTTTACGCGTCGAGGCGTCTCCTCCCTCTTCTCACCCCATCCCCGACCATCATCCTCTTCTCCCATCATCGTCATCACCATCTCTTTTTTTATTGCTCAAACCAAGGAATCTCAGTTTCAGAGATTGTTCATTCATTTCCCAGCACCAACTCGTCCTGTCGCGTCCCCGAGTACTCGGCACTGCATATAACCACCTTAACCCTTCCACTCATCCAGCTTGTCCTTCAAAGCAATCCATCAACACGGACACCCGCCTCCTCCCGTCAACATGGGTGTAAGGTCTCTCGTCTCGTTCGGCTTTGTCCTCATCCCGATAGCGGTGACCATCAGCGTGCTGCTGGGCATACAAGCATATCGCGAGTCCAAAGGACTCCCCGCAAACCCTTTCGTGGACAACGCAATCAAATCCTCATTATATTGTCAAAAGGCCTTCGGTGTCACTCCCTATACAGAAGGCCAGCAATACACATTGTGAGTTTAATGATCCCCCCAAGGTCTCAATGAACGGCACGACTGTCTCGTATCCGGCTGCGCAATTATCAGTACCCCTGTCATGTTTGACAACTTTGAGTTGTCAAGGTTTTTTGTGTTCCTGGACCATCACCCAGTTGGGCCTGGCCTCAGTCAGCGTGGCAGGGATCCGCTATCTGCAGGGATCTTGTCCGCCTCTGCCACCTTGATGCTTGTGGATATGCCTTCCGACCGCCGACCTTACGAGGCACTACGTACCTATCAGACGTCGCAACCAATCACTGTTGAGGCAATTTGAACACTGACAGTCCATCCTTTACAGAAATCCCAACCAATGGGCCCTTCCTGACGACTATACGGGGCCGGGAGGATTGTGTATGAATGTAAGCAGAGCACCTGGAAATAATGTTGAGAGTCTCGCTGACAATGGTGCTAGGTCACCACCTATGATGTGAGTCTCCTCGGCTGGAAAGCCTGCTCTGTCTAATTTTGCCATACTCACGTGATCCTAACGATACGCAGAATGGTTCTTACCCGACCAAGACAACAGCGGCAGAGTGGTCGATCACTGTAAGTCATGTCCTTGTTTGACTGAGTTTATTTTGGGCACGCCATCTTCGGGGCTCGGCGTCTTGTCGACAAAAACAACTGACAGTGATTTGCAGTGGCAGTTTCCCCGTGGCCCGGAGACTCAGCCCGTTCACGCATTCCCCAACATCAAAATGGATTCGGATGTCTTTCCAATCGAGATCTCGCAGGTCTCCGCCATCAACTTCGAGACAGAATGGTATTATGGGGTCGGCGATGACAGGCCCGAGGCCATGAATGTCGCTGACCTGACTGCTGCTTCACTTGACGCCAACGTGGCCATCGACATGTTTTTGGATTCAGATCCCGATAAAGCCACCGACACGGTGCAAGCCAAGTACGAGGTCATGATCTGGCTTGGCCAATTTGGTGCCTCGACACAGCAAATTGGTCTGCAGCAAGGAGCAATTGCAACCCAGGTTGTCAATGGAACCACTTTCTCCTTATACTCCGGCCTCAACGGTATTGGCCAAAGCGTTCTCACATGGGTGGCCAGTAATGCTGCAACCGGAGTGCAAGATTTCAACGCGGATATAGGCCCGTTGCTCCAAGGTCTGACCGGCTTGGGAGGGCCTACTGTGAATGGTAAGCATTGTCGAAATCCTCTTTCCGCCATTTGATCCTCTCATCCAAACCCTCTACTCGGTGCAGCTTTTTCAATGCTGACGGTACTTCCTAGACTACCTTGGCTACATTGCGTTCGGCTCCGAGACACTCGATTCGGGGTCCAATGTCACCTTTTATAATAAGGCTCTCTCCATGGCTGTGGTTCCTTCATGATCCTAAGCGTCGAGCTCTGAAGCGATCCAGAGTGTAATATGGTAACGAGACAGTGACAACCATCACATCATGGCAGCCATATTCTACAGGGCCCATGTGGGCACAATTTTGGAAGAGGACCATCTGGCGGCGAAAATGACGAGTGCTTCCGCCATCCGCTTCCAATGGCATCAGAAAACGACTAACACGACGGCGCGGTTAGCCTCAATCTGACCGAAAAGAAACTTGACAGCCACTTTCGGAATAATATTGCCGCTGTGTTCTCGACCTGTGTCAAAAACACTATTGCGACAGATATGCGCACGACCTCCTCACGCCGTTCCCGATTTGTCTCCTGGATTGGCAGCATACAGAGCCTCATTGCATACACAGGATTGTTGGGTGAAAGCCGTCGACAAGCAATTTGCGATACTACAGAACACGGGTCAGGTTGAGGCAATCGTGGCAATACCGGGATAAAATTTTTCATTGCCGTTTCGTCTCTCTTGGCCACGATGAAACTATGGTGAATTGGCCTGGCCTGCACGTCACAGTGAGACATGCAGAATCAGGATCTCAACCCTGGCTACTACGGTGGATCATTCTGTGGGCCAGCCAGACTGAAGTACAAGGATGTTTCCCAGGTACAGGAACATGTACAACAACTTATTAGTCAAGGACATGGTGGGTCGGTTCAACCCTCCACCGGAAAGCTCCCATTCGGTCTTGCGCGTACAATGTACATGTGGCAGAGCCGGGCTTGACACAGATGGCGTGGCTGATCTGCCAATCAACATCTATATATAAGCCATTGCACCATTGTGAAAGGCTTTGGGCAGCGGAGGCGGCGCAATGGGCAGGGCGGCTCCTATTGTATACGAAGAGCTCGTCCAGCGGCCCCTCATGAGTAAATCCTTCGACAGGAATAACAAGCTTATCGGAAAGCCATTTCGTGCAGGCTGCGGCCAATCTGCACGAGTCAACATCCCCAAAATTCCAGTCTCAGGCGTCCATTCTCTTATCAAGAAATCTTCTTGCTCGTGTTTATAAGCACTTTAATCTGGCTTTAGCTTGGTTCCAGCCTCCCCGGATTTCTCTAGCCTTATCGCTATCCGCGCCAGTACGAGGACAGCACGCGACCTCTCCACAACCAACCAAGGAACAAACCTCCGTCTTCTAGACTTGGAGCCCAGCATTTCTCTGGTGCCGAGCAGGGCCCGGAAAGCTTCGCGGTCAATGGCTCTTCGTCTACCGCATAAGTGGAGTGCAACTGCCAACGTTGCGTAAGACGGACAACGGAAATCCGACAGCGGAATGTGTCCAGGTGGTTGGCCGGGCGGTCAAAGTTAAGCTACGGAGAAAGTACCGGGGTACATACTCGTCAAATCTATATGCCTAGATACATGTGAGTATCCCCAGACAACTTAAATACAGTACGTACATGGACAGATAAGAGGGCTGGGCCGTGTATGGCTAATCAGAATGGGTTCGTGTTGTTATCGCTGACCAGGCACTCGTCCAGCCCGTCCTATACCAGCTCAGGTCAGTCGAATCCAATCCAGTAACTCGACATCCGCGCTGAAGCCTCAAATAGCTAAGTCTACTAGGAGGTCGGTCTGTCGGTCAGGTCGGGCAGTCGGAAAACATTTTTTCCTATCTATCCTGCGACCATCCAGCCCTGACCAGAAGCGCACACAGTTATCATGCTGCGGTGGGAGACTGCCCAAGGGCTTCCGACCTGTCTCCTGCTCAGGATCTCATCACGCGGACAATTGCTGTCCTAGCCACCGATACCCTTGTCACCCACGGACGCAAGAGCGAAGGCTGTTCTAATCAGACGTTCCACCGAGCCTGACTGAGCTCCGCCTGAGCCAGACGCCGAGCAGAGCAATAGTGCCAGCTCCTCGCCATTGTATATCCGCCCGTCTCCTAGCGAGGCATTAATTTTGACAAAATCCTCTTTGCCTCTGGCAAGTCCCTACTCCTCCGCGGCTGCCTGCTGTGTCAAGCGTTTCTTTCTGATAAGTCGGTAGGCGGGGAATAGAGGTGTACTAGGTTTGCATACACATCGACCCTATCGTGGCTCTGCCTCCGCCCAATCTGCATTCACTGTGACTTCTCTTGACACATCAGCCTCTGAATGTCTATGCCTTGGACCAGATCTGGGTTGGACTAAACTGGGCTGGGGCGACTAATTTACAAGTGACTTCCATTCTCGTGCTGCTTCAACCCAATCCGAGGCTGTCGAGAAAAACTATACTGCACTTCGCTGCATGGAAATTGTCCTCCGTTATGATACGGCCGACAGGCCCCAAACAATCGGAGGACAAAAGAGACAGGCATCTACGAGATGGATCAAGAATGTCCCATTTCCCCTGGACTCCTTCGTCTCAATTTGCCTTCACACGCTCCAACTTTCCCTCTGTGCGACCATCAATCCTAACACTGAACTTGACCGTGCCGTCCTGCTCAGCGACCGCCTCTTTCCCCATCAGGCTATATTTCTGCCCGGGCTCACACTGCTTGAAGCCGAGACCAAACACCCCAGGTTCTCGACCATTGTACAGCACGAGATCCACACTCACGCCGTCCCGGCTATAACACTTGGCAACCAGGACGTCCGGGAAGGCCACCTCATCGAGGATGGGAGCCTGCAAGATGTGCTGGGGAGGACCGCGCTGGATCATCTTGGTCCAGTCCTGGAATCGGCCCAGCCTGGCCCGCAGCGTGGTGCCCTGCCAGAGTGTGCTGAGGCCCTTGTTCTTCAACGCGGCGGTCTTGGTCGGGAACACCGGGTGGTATTCCTCATCGACCTGGCGCAAGAGCTCCTGGCGGAGCGTCTCGTCGCCGTACTCGGCCGCCGCGGTCGCGCAGATGCAGCGGATCGCGCCCTCGCCCGACTTGTAGTTGCCCGCATCCAGCATGTCGGCGCCCATCAAGTTGCGCACCTCGAGCCGGCCCTTTTCGTTGTACTGCAGCGTTTCTCTCTTGGCAAATGCTAAAAAGAACGGCAAAGTTTAGAATCTTTTTTAGACTCGGCCATCATTATCAAGGGAGAAAGAATAAAAGTCGCTTACCCCAGTTTCGGTGTGCAATGTGAGGAAGGTACGAGGCGCAGAGGAGCGAGTTTACCATGTCGGACATGGCTCCTGCGAGACCAGGGATCTTTCAACGCCATTTCGTGTCAACTTGTGTATGTTTCATCAAGACCAGCGAGGGCAGAGTTACTTACTGTGAAACCTGTGAGTTCGCTGCGGATCGGCAGGATGGTCCCGTCAGGGTCGCTGAACTCGGTCTCGAGGGCATGCTCAAATCGCCCTCGTAGTTCCTCGCCGTACTTGTTTCCCAGGAGACGGTCGGTGAGAGTAATGCCGCCGATGCCAACGAGGCTAGAAGAAGTGGTTGCAAGAGTTAGTGAATGGCTGTCTGACTGCCTGTCGAGCTCGCCCGGCAAAGAGGACCAAAAGCAAACCTACTTGCAGGGGGTGTAAAGCCAGTTCGGCTCGCAGGGATAGAGACAGTACGCCGCCTCGTTCATGTTTCTGTAGACGGCATCGGCGATGCCCTTGACATCGTAGGGGAACTTGAGCGAATCTGTGATCTCGAAGGTCATGCTGCCGGGCCTGGTGTACCGGTCGTCGCCCGTGTTGGATTGATAAATGCCGACGGCTTGAAGAATGTACCCCGTCACCATGATGTTGTCCTTCTTGCATGGATCCCAGTCGTGGGCGTTGAATTTGCCGGCCATGGACTCCCACTTCCAGAATTCCATTACCTTCTTCGTGAAGCTCTTCTCGATGGCATTGCGTTGTGCCTGGGACAAATAGCCGTGGAAATTGGGGCAGTATACATTCTGATAGAGTCCCAGGCAATTGACAGCCTCGTACAGCTGATACCGAATGGCCGACGTCTGAAACTGGTCGATCACATCGTGGTAGGAGAAATCGTCCTTGGGCGTCAGGCCGAGCTCCAAGTACCATTGCACGAAGCGGAGAGTCTGCTCGTCGACTTCGCGCGTACCTGGCTCGGGCGCCGCGGCCGCCTGTGTTTGATTCTTCTGGACTTCCTCTACGAGATAGTTGTTGCGGGTCGCTCGCTTCATCCGCTTCTCAGCATTCGCCCGCTGGCACGAGTATGCAATATAGACGATCCCGCCGATGCATACTGCCGACATCAACGGACCGGCGAGTTCCAGGACGGATTCTTTGGCCAGCGCTGCTGAAAGAGCGGCGGTGCCTACCCAGAGCACAATGGGGAAAACCAATCCACCCATCCCAAACCAGGCAAAGAGCACCAACGGGATCAGAGCACAGGAGACCACGAATGATAGAATCGAAGGGACAGTGCAGACGGCAACGAGACCAGCCCCCGGGAACAGCAGTCCCAGACCAGCGGCTCGCAGAGCAGGCGACTGGAACTTGTAGAAAGACGTGAGGCCTGCTGCGAACAGGCAGGCGTATTGCACCAGGGTTCGACGCTGATATTGCCATTTGACGAGACCGGCTCCCGCGTTGTCGGGCACGAGCACGTCTGTAGGAGCAATAAGCATCATGATCAAGACCAGCTGCACGCAACAGTACCATGCCAGTTGAAATCGCCCACAAGCGATTTCTCAGATGCTTTGCCAGAGCTGGATTTGGCCTGCACTGGGGCAGGAACTGTAGTCGTCTGTAAAGATCTAAGCCTCTATATATTTTCTCTGCGGCAGCACCACGCTTACCATAGTCGCCATTGCGATGGATGCAAGGTTATCTGGAATTTGTAATGTATCGACGACACACTCGACGAGGACTGCGAAGAGAAAAGAAGGGATGACCACCGTCGAACGGCTGAAGCCAGTAAAGCCTATAGACCTCTTGTGGCTGGACCTCACCTATAAAGTCGACTTTACCTGGCACATGGGAACCAACCTAGGTGCCTACGTGCCTAGGGTACCTAGTAGCCATACTGGGTGTATGGCCCTGTATCATTTCTGCAGCGTCGCCCATCTCTGGTGCGTCGTCTCAACCCTCAACCCCGCAGTATGGGCTTTCAATGGAGCAGATTTGCGGGGAGCTGGGTGTGTGTACGACTGTATGGTATGGACATGATTCGTTTATGCAAAGGGCACGAATCATTGCCAATGACTCGAGGGAGATTCGGGGATTTCGTAATAAAAGTCCCAGTCACCCCGAACCTCAGACCGTGCGAGAGGAGGGAAGCATCCAACTTAAAGATATTCTCCCTACCACGGAAGCGCCTAGGATCCGTCTTCCGGCGAGAATCGATCCATCTCTAGACTCTCCTGGTGCCTCCGATCGTTTTCCTGATCATGTCTCGATGCTGTCGATTCGATCAAGTGCTTGCCAGGCGGGGTGAGTCGTGCTTTCTGACTCGGAATTGGGAAGGGCGGCCACGAGCTCTGAAGTGCGACTGCCCTCTCTCCAACGATAAGTAATTATTAATGCGTTCTGGAAGGGAGTCAGGAAAGCTGAGAGCCCTTCCTTTAGCATGGAGCTGCCATTGGATGATCCTGCGCCGCCTCATTCATGCGACTAACCTCGGTCAGGAAACTTCGCGCTCGCGATCGAGGAAGAACAGTTAGCATCCGAGGTACTTTGCCAAACGCCGTGGCTAGTCCAGCCGTGCAGATCGCTTTGGAGGACCCGGAACGGATACTAACTATGGCGTTGATGTCTCAAGAAACCTATTGTCCATTCCGAGGTGACTTGCCGGTGTGGCCCTGCCCCGCGCTCCAAGACTGCCCCTCGTTTTGGGATGTCGACGAGGATCTCATAAAGGAGATTTGCTGCTTTGCTTTTATGCTGCCGATATATCTTCTACCGTCCCTTAGCTGATTGAACTGGAAGAAGTCCTTTGAAACCAGGAATTGATTATAACGCCAGCCAACAGCCTTCAAAGATGGGTTCGATCTCAGGTCCAGGACTTGACCTTTTCAGCGGGTTTTACAACACCATCAATGGAAAATTGACCAGCACCGAGAAAACCAGGCACGGCATTAATCCCGCGACGGGCAAGCCCAACCCAGAAGTCCCCGTCTCTACCCAAAAGGACGTCGACGATGCTGTAGCAGCTGCCAAGGAAGCATTCAAGTCATGGTCGCAGACTCCTTATGAGAAGCGGCGCGAGGCTGTTTTGGCCTTCGCCGATGGTCTAGAAAAATATGCCAATGACTTTGGAAAGCTCCTCACTCAAGAGCAAGGAAAACCGGTAAGTAACGTCCCGAGGATTCTCAACCTGGCTCTGTACTGAAGGCCATGACAACAGCTCCAATTCGCCGTCGGCGAGGTCAACACAGGTGTCCACTGGATGCGGGCTTTGTCCAAGCTAGAGCTCAAGGAAGAGGTCGTGGAAGAGAACGATGAGAAAAAGACCATTGTCCGGTATACACCTCTCGGAGTCACCGTGGGCATCGTACCTTGGAACTTCCCCGTCCACCTTGCTTGCGGCAAGATTGCTCCTTCAGTCCTTACTGGTAACCCGATCATTATTAAGCCCTCGCCCTTTACACCATACTGCGACTTGAAGCTCGGTGAACTCGCCCAGCAATACTTCCCTCCTGGTGTCGTTCAGGTTCTGAGCGGCGATGACAACCTGGGTCCTTGGCTGACGGCCCACCCTGGCCCTGATAAAATCAGCTTTACTGGATCGACATTCACTGGAAAGAAGGTGATGGAGAGCGCGGCTAAAACATTGAAGCGAGTGACCTTGGAACTGTAAGTGTGATTCTTCCTCATCCGTGGCTCGGGGTGTTGCTCACATTTTCTAGGGGTGGCAAAGATCCCGCCATCATTTGCAAGAATGTTGACATCAAAGCCGTTGCTCAGAAGGTAATTTGCTCCAAAACCCCGTCCAGGAGTTGCAGTTAATGACGACGGCAGATTGGTACACTTGCCTTCCTCAACTCCGGCCAGATTTGCTTGGCCATCAAGCGTATCTATGTCCACGAGTCGATTCACGACGAGTTTAGAGACGCCATGGTCGAGTTTACCAAGACAATCAAGGTTGGCGACGGCACTGAGGAGGGAGTCTTCCTTGGACCCATCCAAAACAAGATGCAATACGAGAAAGTCAAGGTATGTCGTGCGCCAGTCGTGCGCAGTACATCCGTCCCTGACTCTTCTCCCACTAACGTCATTGTAGACCTTCTTCGACGACATTGAAAAGGAGAAATTGACCGTCGCAGTTGGCGGTAAGAACGAGGACAAGCCTGGTTACTTTATCACACCCACCATTATCGACAAGCCTGCAGATGACTCTAGAATCGCCACAGAGGAACCATTTGGTCCCATTGTCCCTCTGATGACCTGGACCGATGAAGACGATGTCATTGCCCGCGCCAATAACACCAAGATGGGTCTTGGAGCTTCGGTGTGGTCTGATGATTTGGATGAAGCCTCTCGCATCGCTCGACAGCTGGATGCCGGTAGCGTTTGGGTTAACACCCATCTTGAGGTTGACCCCAATGCGCCTTTTGGCGGCCACAAGGAGAGTGGTATTGGCTTCGAATGGGGCATTGGCGGCCTCAAGTCGTTCTGCAATGTCCAGAGCTTGTTCTTGAAGAAGAAGACTTCGGCATGATTTTGCAGCTAGGGACAATCAATGTACTTTATGCACAAGCCGATGCCGGTTTTCAGTCAGTGATAACCCTTGTAGGACGGTGAAATAACAGTGCAGGAGTGCTTTCGTAGATTCGACGGAATGGTGCAAGTGTCCCGTCTGTCGGATACAGTCATGGGATTCATGTGGCTCTGGAGGCTGCGTGCTTCCTACGAAGTAACTGATTGTCGAAGCTGTAGCCACTCGTTCGGCGATATTTTCAATGTCAAGTGTCTCTGGGAACCGGGCTGGAGCCCCTGTATTTTCGTGATCACCTACTAATGATCCACAGTATTACGACTGCCAAGAGCACGGTGGATACTTGAATCAGTCTAGCGCAAAGAATAATTGCGCGAGGAATTGGCAAGCAGAGGATTCAGGACAGACATGCAACATTGCAGGCTGAAGTTGCGGAACACGGTCAACAGTGGATTGAGCGTCCGTCGTGCCTTGCATATATGACTTTGAACGGACATTGCAGCGTTCGTCCATCAAGGGCGTTCGCATCTCTCCCGTCCTCCACCCATGGCGACCCCTTCTGCCGCTCCCGCTCCGCAATCTGCGCCTGCGGTCAACGGCACCTCGAACCTTGAACTGGACGTATCCAAGCTGCACGCCCTACCGACCGAGCAGCAAGACCTGTATCTGTTGACGTTCGTGTCCGACTTCCAGCGCCACGTCGAGCAGTTGTCGGCGGAGGCCTTGCCTTCCCACCAGGCTTCGATCAAGAAGGAAGTGATCAAGATCGTGGGTCTGGGTTCTCCTGTGCCATCTCGCGTGATTCGAAACGGCCTCGGAAGGATCCTGGCAGATGCGTTCGGTCGCGGCAGCCGCAGTCTCCTCTATGAGACGGTCAACGATCTCCTGGCTATCTTGAATGCGGGAAAGACGGACAAGGAGTTGGGTTCCAAACATGCGGCCGTGGTTTGTCTGGGGGCCCTTTTCCGCGCGGCTGGAGACAGTGCCATCAGTCTCTCTGGTCTCACGGTTGCAACAATCCTCAAGCTCTTGAAGTCTTCCCATGCTGGAATCAGGGGGTGCGTCTTCCGGGCGCTGGGCGGGCTGATCATCGGGATACAACGGAGCCTCGATGAGCACGTTGCTCGGGATATCTGGAAACAAGCCCGGCATGCTGCAACAGGTGAAAAATCAACCTTTGTCCAGAGATGTGCATGTTCGTGCCTCCGCAGTCTGGCTAGCGAGACCGGCTACTTTAACAACTCGAATGACTTTGACAACCTGAAGACGACCATTTGGAAAGCATTCGACAGTTCCACGCCACCTGTCAGGCACGCCGCCGCCGCCGCCATGGCGGCTGCATTGAACCAAGCATATTCTGCGAACGGTAGCGCCGAAGTACCGGTCTTGCGGAAACCGAAAAAGTCCAAGAAGCCAGGAGATGACCTGGATGAGGAAGTCGAGGCTGAACGGCCTGGCTCGCCGTCGGCTGGACAGGCCAAGACTTCGATGCGGCTGACGTTCTCTTTGAACGAAGTTCTACGGGTCCTATCGCAACAGTATTGCCGGGCGTCGACAACGAACAAATCTCGAGCAGGCATTGCAGTCTGTTACAAATATCTCCTTCACTTACTGCCTCGGAAAGCCTTGGAGGAAAACTACGCCTCGATAGCAGTGCATACATATGCTGACTTGCTAAACCACCCAACCATCTCCTTCAACCGACATCGATTGCTGCTTACCCGAAAACTGGTCCAGTGGATACTTGCCGATGTCACGGTCTTGTTGACGGAGAACGCCCAGGTTAACGCCGCACGCTACCTTATTAATGATGTTGTCAAGAACTACCCTCAAGTGCTGCCAGAAAGACGCGAACCGTCCAAGCGGATCCTTGCTGGAGCCTTGACTACTCTGACAGACTTGTTGTTGCGCTTAGGACCAGCTGCCAGCATATTTCAAGATTCGTGCAGAGAGGCACTATTCCAAGTCATCCAGCACCCTAGCCACACGGTCCAGAGTCATGCCGCTCAATGCTTCAGGGCCTTTATCCTCGCATGTCCGACCCAGCTCATGCGAACTATCGAGCATGCTATGTCGCATTTGCAGAAAGAATTTCAGCCGTCCGACGGCAAGCAACCACACCGCAAGTCAATCGGATTTGCCGCGGCCATTGCAGTTGCTGTAAGTTGCGCCCGCCAGAGACCGCTATATGGCTCCGTCCAGACATATTCGGCCATTTTCACCTTTGCAACGGACTTGTTGAAGTCGAGTGCAGCCGCCGAACTACGGCTTTCGGCTATGCAAGTTCAGGTCGCTTGGACCTTGATTGGGGGTCTGATGAGTTTAGGACCAAGCTTTGTAAAAGTCCACCTGAATCAGCTCATGTTGCTCTGGCGGAATGCGCTGCCTCCTCCGCTGACCCATGAGAACGCCGGGAAAAGAGGACATTTGGAGCTCAGCTTTCTGTCCCACGTCCGCGAATGTGCTTTGAGCTCACTGCTCATGTTTCTCTCCTCTTGCAGTGGGCTGGTTACGACGGACGGCTCGAAGCGAATCTCAACGATGCTGCACAACACCATACTTTTCCTCGATAGCTTACCGCCTGCTCGGGAGTCAGAGGATGTGTCTCACCGATTATTGCCAGCTCTGCAGCTGCAGGACTTTGCAATATTACTCCGCCGACGCGTACTCCAGTGCTTCATTTCCTTGGTCAGCTTGAAGCATCTCGAGCAAGGCGATGTTGTGTCTCACTCGGATCTAATAGGCCTTACAATGAGGACGTTCACCGATCCGGAACGTCCGGTTCTGAAAAGCTTGGAAGCGTCACTGGCAAATACTGCGAGCAACTTTGAGGGATTGTGGGCCACCGAAGACAACTGGAGCTTCGGTGTCAGCAATTTGGCAGACAGTTTCGACACCTACCTGCCTTTTGAGAGCCACATTGAACTGAACACTGACACATATACGGAACAAGAGATTTCTATGCCAGATATCCTGGTCCGGTGCCCTGCCTTGCCAGCAATTGAACACGATCCCGCCTTGCTGGCAAGGCCGGAGAATCGCCTGGATGAAGCGGAGATCAGTTCACCCGCAACATCTTGCGTGAATCTAGCGATCAAGCTCTTCGCCATATCATTGCCTCTCCAGTCTTCTCGAATTCAAGAGAGCACGGTGGAGCAGCTAATCACTGCGGTCTCTCAGCCACTCCAACGTGAACCAGGCAGAAAAGCAGCAATGCAGATCAACACCGCCCTCGCTTTTCTATGCGCGCTCGCTGTTGCGAATAACGAAACCCCGTACAATTCCGGCAAAATGCATGTCGGCGCGGTGGGACAAGTCATCAGCGAACTCTTGGACAGATATTTGTGCAACATTGATCCAATCCTGCGGCACATAGCTGCTCGTGCTATAGGCCGTATATGCAACCTTGCTGGGACCCAATTCACCAACAGGGAGGTCAAAGTTCTCATCGAAACCATAGTGGCCAATCGAGACCCCAGTGCTCGTGCTGGGTGTGCTCTTGCGCTCGGATATATCCACTCAGAAGTAGGCGCCATGGCAGCCAGTCTTCACATCAAGTCTATCGTCGGCGTACTCCTATCACTGTGCAGTGATAGCCACACTACCGTTCATTACTGGGCTCTCAAGGGGTTGCTTCTGGTGGCCGAGTCCGCTGGACTAGCTTTCTCCACATACGCTACAAGCACTCTGGGCCTTCTTGCTCAGCTGTACTCAAGTGACACCCATAACGAGGAAGCTGCGTCGCTGGCGACATCTAACCTGGAGCTTGAGCTTTTCACACCTTTGGCTCTCGCTCAATGCGTCGACAGCATCATCAACGTCTTGGGGCCCGACCTGCAAGACGTCTCCAAAGCGCGCAATTTGATACTGGTTCTGATCGGCTACTTACAAAAAGAGCCTTCGGCACGATTACGCAGTGCAAGTTATCAATGCCTTCGTCATCTTTGCATGTATGCGCCGGCACATCTTCAGTTTGCCAAATACGTCCTGGATCTGCAGGCCAATCTTTCGTCTGATGAAGATCTTCTTCAGTCCGCTGCGATGAAATGCCTAAGGGAATTGATGAAAAGGAATTCGGCAGAAGTTGCACGTGTGGCAACTTCTAAGCTGAGCGACGATTTGTGGACACGCCTGGACGAGAATCCGGAAAATCAAGCCTTGCAAGGGATGCTGCAGAACTGGATGCAGCAAACCATTCTTGTTGACACAGCCGCATGGATTGACAAATGTCAAAGCATCCTTTCCAGGACGAGAACAAAGGCTTCGGCACCATCCCGAGTCACCACCGCGAAGACCGCCATGCCAGACTTGGCAGATGAAGAAGTTGCGGGCTTTGCTGCGGCCGCAGCAGCTGCACAAGGTGACGCCGCCGATGCCGCGCCAGAAGGTCAAGAGTTTCTCCGCTGGCAGACAAGAGACTTTGCTATGCGGTTGCTCAGCGAATCAATGGATATCATCCAAGCAGCCATGTCGCCCGACCGGGTTATTCCTGCCGAGGAAGTTTTACAGGGCAAAGTCGCAGATGTGATTCGCGTTGCCTTTTCAGCCTCGACTGCCAACGTGGTCGAGCTCCGCATTTGGGGTCTTCGAATCATTGACCAGATCCTGAAGATGTTTGGCAAGACTGCGGACCCTGATTTCCTGGAAGCGTCTCTTCTCGAGCAATATCAAGCCCAAATCAGCTCGGCTCTTACACCCGCCTTCGCTGCTGACTCGTCTCCAGAACTAGCGGCTGAAGCCATCGGCGTATGCGCTACTTTTGTTGCTACAGGGATCGTGACCAACGCGGAACGCATGGGTCGTATTTTCAAGGTTCTTGCCATGGGAGTGGACAATCTCACCCAACCTGCCCCAGAAGCCGCAATTGGTGATCTGAAAGATCTCAGTCCGAATGCACAGGCCATGCTTAAGATGGGCATTCTGTCTGGCTGGGCACAGCTACAGCTGGCAAGTTCTGACCAGCCGTTTCTAGAGGAAATCCTGCAGCCATTCATTCCCAAACTGGCGCCGCTCTGGCTGACATCGTTACAAGAGTTTGCTGGCTTGCGATTTGAACCAGAAATTTCAGATACCCTGGGAGGCGAGATTGCGGGCGGCAACTTGGATGAACGATACGCTTCCTTCAACCGCGAAGTCCGTCTAAAATTCTACCAAAAGAACTGGCTAAGCATTGTAGATGCCATTGCTGTGCTTGTGGAAAAGGACAGTGAGTCGGTGTTCGACGCACTCGATAACAAACGCAATTCTGCAGTTGACGGCCCCGCAGACGAAGCTGCTGCGCCTGGAAGAGACATGAGCTTCCGTGAGGAACCTGTAGCGTTCTTTTTCATCCTTTTCGGTCTGGCTTTTGAGGCCTTGGTGACCCAGGCTAGGGAAGACCCTTCGCAGGCGCTATCAATTCTGCAAGCTCTAAGGAAGATACTGACCCCAGAAGTCTGTGGCAATGCGATCTACGAGGAGGCAGTGTTCAATGAAACAACGGACACCTTGGACCGACTCGCTCTCACGAGCACGAGAGAGACGCAGAGCGTTCTGGTTGAAATTGCGCGGAATTTGTCGTTGGATCACGTCGCGGCGAAGAATCAAGATCGCGATGAAAAACTCTCAGATGACATTGAACAGCTGTTTGAGTTGACGAGGATTATCATTTTGGTCTTGACGGGTCTCATACCAACCCTCGAAGATCCGCCAGGCCCTGCATTTCGAAGGCTCGGAGACGATGGCATTGCCCTTGTACAACTCTGCTTCCAGGCGTTGGTGGATGTGGCCTCGATATTTCCGGCTATCATTCGAGCGGATCTGCATGCCTGTATCATTCACAGCTACTGTACCCTGCTTGCGACTGGCGTTTGTCAGGATGAAGTGCTGCCACAAATCATGCCTATATTCAAAACGTTCCTACAGGACGTTGTCCAGTCCGGCCCCGACGAAGTCAATTCAAGGCTCGTCCGCGGGTGCTTGTATCGCATGCTATCGATTTTGGCTGTAGCTCAGCGCCGAGAAAACGAACATGCGATCACCTGTGCGAAGAACACCTTGCTGTCAATGACAATCTTGCTCACCACCGCCAGCTCGGTGGTTCCAGCCAACGACGAGCTTATTACTAAATCACTATCGGAATTACTCGACTGCCTTCAGGACGTGGGCCTTGCCAAAATCGCAGCTGGCTGTATGCGGTCATTGCTTGTCACGAATCCCAAGACACCCTGCGATGACGCAGTTGGAAGAATCCTATGGACACGGCTGCTACCATACGTGAGCGACCCGGAGGCAGAGGATCCAGAGAGCGTGAAGACGGCATTGACACAAGCTCTCGTCGCGGCCGTGGTGACTATCAGAGCCACAGGTCGATTTGCTGCCATGTCCATATTGGTACCCTTGCTCCTGCTTCGTGCCAAACAGATTCCTAGAGGAAGTAGCCTGGACGCTATGCGGAAAGAGAGCGCCGCAAGGCTGCTCGAGCTTGTGGCGACGGATCAGGTAGCGTTCAGAATGACGGTGGGTTTGTTGGACGAGGACCAGCGCTCGGATTTGGAAAACCTCCTGCGTGCTGCTGGTGTTGGCAAAAAACAGGAAGCCACTGAAGAGGAAAGTGTGCAAGCGAGGCCGGCCATTGAGTTGCGCATGGATTTTGGATGAGGGTGAAGAATATAGAGAATCAAAGGACTTTACTAGTCCTGATATGTAATTTCAATGCCCCTTATATAACTTATATACTCGGTACAGTGCTTTGCCTCGAGCGAAGAAACCTCAGCCTCGTCGATCCGCTTCCTCTTCTCATTGGTGCTTGGCATGATTGGATGCGGCAATTTTGGACGAGGCTCGCTCAACCAAAAGTTTCATCATGGCATGGTCTTTTCACATTCCCATATATATCACTCCCACTCTGCTCGATTTTCTGCCTGCATAGAAGGAAGAAAAGACAAATTGCAGTAGACCCGCCCCAGCAAAGGAAGAATGGAGTACGATCCCAAAGTGCCGACCTACCAGACATCGGACCCGACATCCTTCGCTCACAAGTCTGCGCGGGAGCGATGGCCGGCCATCGTCACAGGCGCCATAGACGACGTTCATCGGACCGTGTCCAAGCTGCCAGACTCGGAAAAGGATGCCTTAGCCGAGGGCAAATCCATCATCTCAACGCTGGGCTCGTTGAAGTACGAGCTGCAACATAATCGGCCTCTGTCGCCGATCCCGGACGACGGGTACCCGGACGTTGAGGGATACAACCAGGAGCTGGCCGCGCGGGGACCGCCGACGTGGCACAAGGCCGAGTGGCTGTTCTCGGAATGCTACCTGTACCGGCGCGTGGCGACGCTGTTCTCGACGGCCAAGACCAAGGCGTGGCGCGACTACGACCCGTTCTACCGGCAGAAGATGGAGACGTTCAAGTCGTCGCGCCCCGCGGTGCTGGAGCTCGCGGCCAGGTACCGCGAGATCATGACGCAGATTCGGGATTCGGCGGCCCAGGCGCCCGTGGCGGCCGGGGTGACGGACGCCCAGCAGATCGCCGAGGCCGAGAAGTTGCTGTTCGTCGAGATGGCCGAGATCTGCCTCTGGGGAAACGCCACCGACCTCAGCCTCCTGACCAGCCTGACGTACGAGGACATCCAGAAGCTGCAGGGCAGCTCCGCGCGCAGGGAGTCGGAGAAGAACATCCTGGTCAACGACCTGGGCCGCGCGTTCCAGGTGCTGAATAACGATGCGGCCGGTCACAAGGAGCGGCCGCGGCGTCGCCGCGTCGACATCGTGCTGGACAACGCGGGCTTCGAGCTCTTCGTCGACCTCGTGCTGGCCGGTTACTTGCTCGCCACGGGCCTGGCCACCGAGGTCGTCCTGCATCCCAAGGACATCCCCTGGTTCGTGAGCGACGTCGTGCCCCGCGACTTCCAGGCCCTGCTCCAGGCCATGGCGGACCCGAAGGCCTTCTACGAGAATGCCGACAACAACAACGCTGACAACAACTCGTCATCGTCGCCAGCCCCGCTGTCGGACGAAGAGGCTGCCAACATCAAGTTCCTCTTCGACCACTGGAGCCACCTGCACAGCGAGGGCAAGTTGATCCTCCGTCCCAATCGGTTCTGGACCCACGCGGGGAGCTTCTGGCGCATGCCGCACGTCGCGCCCGCGCTGGTCGAGGATCTCAAGGAGAGCGAACTGGTCATTTTCAAGGGCGACTTGAACTACAGGAAGTTGACTGGAGATGTATGTTTTCCCTTTTCCACCCCTTTTCCACCCCTTTTCCCCCTTCCCCCGATTCTACACATATTCCCCGCGTGAGCCTAAACATACCTATCTCGTTCATCCATACATACGAGGTTCATAACCACCCACCCGTCCATTCCTTATTTCTGCCATCGCCACAGAGTCAAGCGAGAGTCGGGCTAACGCGCTGCTGCTGCTACAGGCTGCCTGGCCCGCCACCACACCCTTCACCGAGGCAATCGGCCCGCTTGGTCCGTCGTCGGGCATCCGAGTGCTCGCGCTGCGGACATGCAAGGCAGACGTCGTCGTCGGGTTGCCCGAGGGGAAGGACGAGGAGATCCGTGCGACGCAAGGCGGCGGAGGCGATTCCGGAGCGAGAATGTGGGCGTGGAGCGGGAAGTGGGCCGTCGTGCAATTCTCGGACGGCAAGGCTTGAGATGGATGGACGTAGGACAGGCATGGGTGTCGAAAAAAGAAGTCATGCTTGAAGGGATTTCTTTCTTTTCGTTTTCTTGATGGTCGTTTGCCCCTTCAGGACGAGCCATGTTTGGAGTGGCTAGAGCAGCAGCAGGTAGACAGGAGCCCACTAGTCTGCGTGGGACAGGTCTAAAGAAATAGATGGAAGGAGCGCAGAGGGCTGGTAACAAATCACGCATGCATAGACGATAGCTAGACAGGTTCGATGATTGATTTCTTTCGCTGGAAGATGAGCTTTGACGACCCACAACTCGACTCACCTGTTCCTCGCAAGAAGATTGCATAATATCACTTCCTCACCACGGCATCAAGGGGGAAATGGGACATATTGTTCTGGCGCAAGCCAGACTTCCCCCTTTTCATTGTCCGGATAGTGGAATGGTCCATATATGAAATCGATGACATGTAATCCGAGTCGTCAAAAGGAGCTGCCCCAGCAGTAGTAGTGTACAACTTACCCATGAATTCGATCGATGTCGTCAACGAGTGTTGGTTAGAGAAGCTCCTCTGTACATCTCAAACTACAGGCTCTTCAAAACATTCCCCACCCTGTTTTTCTTTTTCTTTTCTTTTTCAATCGAGCATGAATTAAGTTGAGTCCAATCTCGCTGGACTCGGGAGTTGGGGGTTCCGGTAGTAGGTAACTGGTATATCAATGCATAATACACGGGTTCAGCCTTGTGCGGCCAAGGCTGGAGCTTCGATATAAGGCTGAGGGATTTGTCCGACGGTCCGGTGAACTCGGGCTTGTTGTTCATTCTCAATGAAATTGGTAGCAGATTAGTTTTGCGTAACCCACGCTTCCAACATCATCAATTCCACAAGCTTTAGCTCAAGCTCCTTGGCGCATACGAGTACAATGATGTGCAGGGGCATTTGCACCTGGCCAGACGCCGAGACGCCCAATGGGCAACCCAGAGCCGGACGCAGCCGGATAAGTCTTAGACAGAGTGGATCAGTCAGCGAGGCAGTGCAAAATGGACTCCCGTTCTTGCATTTGCATGGGAATGTCTGGGCATGGCAAGTCCACGAGTCAAGGAGCATGGAAATGCTGAGGCCTGGAGCTAAGAAAACGAGTGAGGATACCCATCTCGCCATGATGACACCCGTTCCGAGCCGCAGAGGCACATTTCTTGCACAAAGACCTGGTGCGGACAGAGAGGTTATCGGCCGGTCCTCTGAGAAAATCATCTCCGCGCCGAAAGTGATGTTGATGAGTAGATATATATGGGGAAAATATAAGCTGGAGCTTGATTAAGATCTCGCAAGGGGGAGGGCTTAGCGGTCCGAGATGAGCGTAAGGGTGGGCCCTCGGGATGCTATGTGATGTCTGCATCATGCAGCATTGAGTGGATGAGATTTTGAGTCAGCCGCAGGTTTGCCGTTGGCAGGACGTGTTGTAGTAGTGATTGAAGATGAAATGTCCGAAGAGATGGTCGGGAGAGTGGTGCTGTTGGTAACCGTCAGTGGTTAAGTAATTCAACCTTTTACCCCCTCAGGAAGGCTGGCAGGCGGGAAATAGGCGCACCTACTCTACTTAGGTACCGAGCCTCCCACCAGCATAACCGAATTTCCAGGTGCTTCCTCCCTGTAACTACCAGTAGAGGGCCCCCTACCGAGCACCGAGCACCTAGAACCCACCTAGGTACCCTCGTACGCCTAGCTAATCACTTACCTAACCTACCTAACTAGCCCGTGGGTCCCAATGCTCACGCCACGGGGAAGCCACCTGTGCCGCCCACTCACTCTTCTTCTAGCGATCTTGCACCTACCTAAACATTACTGGCGCCATTCACCCACACATCTCCCGCCCTCCCACCCAGGTGGGTGCACCCTGGCACCCACCTGGGCTTCTACGCGTTGCAGGGGTCGCTAAACAAAGGCGCGATCATTGGCGTCACTTGCCAAAATTCTTTCAATCCCACGGTGGTGACGGTGTCTTTTCGCTCCCTTCGCACTTCAGCAACACCGACCATCTCATCTCCCTTCGACTTTCTTGTGAAAACTAATCCCTTTCGCTCGCTTGAACTCGGTTTTGCTCGATCCAATACCCTGACCCCTTCGACAATCTGTCCTTACTACCACCTTCGCCCTAGCCCTTTTTCTCACTCAGCGTCTTGCGTTGCTGAGTTTTTGGCTGAGCCTCCTTTTTTCGCCCACCGCCAACTTCGCCTTCGCCTTCGCCCTCACCCTCACCCTCGTTCACCATTCGCCGCGCTCGTTTCCTAATTACACACCGCGACATTTTCACCCAAGAGACCCGTGTCCTCATTGGATTACCCTTGCCTCCCCTCGGAACTTTCAAAGTCCCCTTTAGAACCGCCGGGACAGAAGTACTCGGTACCCCATATATCGTCGACCACCGCAAACCGCATTTTTTCAGTCCTCTCTAACCGTCCACCTCGAATTTCATGCCGATGCCTTTTCTCACCTTCGCAATGCCCGTTCCCGACTATGCCAAAGTCGCTAAGGAGGGTAAAAGATCGCAGTTGTCGTCTTTCCTTCACTGGGTGCAGCTGAAGAAATACCAATACGAAGTCACTTTCTCCCTCTACATGCTCACCCCGACGGAGAAGTTCATTTTCAGTGCGTTTCCTTGCCTGCTGCGCTCTCTTTCATCCAGAGCTGACAACCCTGTGTGCAGATTTGATCCTGTTCCTGCTGGTCTCGATGCTGGTCACCGCCGCAACCCTCTACCTCCCTAATCACATTGTCGTCATTTATCACCGTATCTGCTATTATATCTCCGGTGAATTCGCCTACAAGACATCGACAAACCTGTCAGAGGAGGCAATGGCTCTCACGGCAGACGGGCTGAGCATTACTTCCGAAGCAATCGAGTCGGTTGTGAAGCCAACTCTGCGGGTGGTGGAATCAGCCAGGGAAACCTTAAAAGAACTTTGATACTTTGATGATACCCCCTATGTGCTTTATTGGAGCTGGTGTACTCATGGTCATGGTGTTCGGTATTGAGCATTCAGGGTAACAAAACTTCTGATGTACGCGGCGCGTTGCTACCTCATAAGGTCAGAACGGACAATCTCGATTCGGCGTTCATGCGCTGACTGTTTCAAACATTCAATCGCAAGATTGCTGATTTTTGGGGAGCTCGAACTTGTCAAGCGTGTTTGAATCGAGTGGACTGCTTCTCCGGTGTTGATACAGACTCTATCAATCAACCACGACACCTTAATTATACAGCTGTTTCTGTCACTGCTTCTCGGTCGGCACAAACCCGCCGCCCACTGGTCCATGTACTTTTAGCCTCGTTGGAATGTACAAGCCCAAAGCGGTGTAAATGTACAGTATAGTAGTCCGCCCTAGGGTGTCTCATGGCGCAATGCATTTTCCATTTGTCTGTGTAGAGATGGATGCTCCCAATGCATCATATACCACAAAATGTCCGTTCAAATCCTTGCCGGTTGCACCGTCGCCATGCCCTTGTAAATCTAGATAAATACTCATGACGAAGCCAGGACCTCCAGCCAATGTGTTTTCATAGGTGAGGAACAAGAAATATCAGACAGTCTCTTTCTGCTCGTCCTCGCCCACATGGCCGCTCTCCTCGCTACTACTACTACTCCGGGATCTCTGCGCGGCGAAAGCCACCTTGGCCTGGTCCAGCGCCGCTTCGTCGGTGGTAATAGTCCGCTGTCGTCGCTCGCGCTGCTCGCGCATGACGCGCTGGTGGCGCTCGATCTCGGCGCGGATCTCGTCCTTGTCGTAGGGGATTTTGTGGGATTGTTCGGGCGTGGGCCAGAAGCCCGGCACCGCGAAGCGGTTCTCCAGGTTGGTGCCGAAGTAGTACATGTAGCCGATGGGGAAGGAGAGGTAGAGGCCGAACTATTGTGTAGACAAAAGACGGATAGAGGAATTAGTAATGTAGGAGGGAAAGGAAGGGGAGGAAGGATGGAGGTGGTGGAGGTGGCGGAGATAGAAAGGGGAACAAGGAAGAGAAGAGTAGAGAGCATGGGATGGGGTGGTGGGCATCGGGAGAGGAAGGCGGATGGGGTTGGAGGTAGGTAGGTAGGTAGGTATGTAGGTAAGTACCTTGAAGATCTCGAGATTCGTCCCGCGCAGCGTGCGCTCGAGGAATTTGCGAACAACCATCACCGCCCTTGTCGCTCTGCGAGCATCTAGGTTCTTTCTTCCAGAAGGTGAACGGGTGCGTAGAAGAGCTGGAGCGTCTCGACTTAGGGATGTTCCGAGTTGATGTTAAGGCAAGCTGCTTTCGTGGCACAATGGATGAATTGGCGGAGATGAAATAGAAGTAGGACGGCGGTCCGGTAGGGACGGAAGCTGTAGGTGATCTCGTCCGTCAGTGTAGAGACTCGAGAAGGAGAGTAGCGAGACTGTGTGTGACGGAAAGAGAGAGGGAGAGAGGTAGGTAGGCAGGTCAAGGCGGCGGAGTGAGTGAGTGAGTGAGTGAGTGGCATGACCATTCTTTGAATTATGTCCCCGGTTTTTCTCGGTGGAGCTTTCATTTCCGCAGCCTCGTCGCAGGCTGGAGGGCGAGCCTCGCGGTCTTTGATTGGATGGACGCCGGGGATCTCAAGCCTTGCCTTTGTTGTCAAAACCTTGCTTCCATCGAGCTTGAGATGAGGCCGACCTTCTGTATTCCGAGATATCCTCAGCGGGCATAGATACGGATTCTACACATATAGCTCTATCATACATTCGGCACTCTATCTTTCTCTCCCATCCAGGCACATTGAATCGACGCCGGCGAAACAGCGTGAGTAGTGCGTGGCATATAAGTAACGTTTTCCGGGCCTTGCGGCTGTCTGAAATTGGAGCCGTCGCCTATAGATGGTGCTGTACGGCGCTTTGATTGCCAGACATAGGTACTTCTCTAGATCTTGGGCATAGAATGATTGAGGCTTCCATGCTTCTTTTTGTATGCTGACTGTGCGACGAGCCGACGTCAGAAATAAACGGCACAGTCTGACATAGTTAACGACGAGGAGGCCACCGTGGAAGAAAACAGCTAATACTTGGTGATAAGTGTAGGGATCCCGCTGATCAAGAATAGATTGGACACCCCTTCTAAACTGATACTAACCCCATAACTAATGGTTAATCACTTTTAATTTGCTACCCTGTCGTACGCCAGTTCTCGTTAACCCTATGCTACTTATTTCTGTTGTCGACTTGGCGGGTTCGGTGAGATTTTCGGTCATGGCCACCATATACGAATTGCCGATTTTGACACTTGCTTGGGTGACCAAGAACGCGATACTGTAACTCGCATTCGATCCAGCGGCTAGTGTAGTCCCCTCTTTCAAGATGATACCATTAGTTTCATCGAGCTCTGCGGACTCATTATCGACAGACTCGCTGAATTTTCGGATTGCTGAGGTTGTTTGAAAGTCTTGCGGTGGATCGTTAAAGCCGCACTCAAACTCTGTCGTATAGTCGAGCGTGTGTCGGCGCGCTTGTCTACGTCCTTGGTTGACTTGGCACAATTGCAAGAGTAGAAGCTTGGACTTCGCTGGGGTAGTAGCCAGTCTATAGCCACCAATGTATCGCTTAAGGTGTCATGTTAAGCTTGTCAAGGACTGGAGATGGAAGGGGAATCTCTATCTGTAAAGAGTGAGACATTGTTGGTTTTCCCATGTCCATCATGGCGAGCAGCAGACGCTGACGCAAATGGATATGGTGGATGGCAGGAGGTCATTGAGCTGAGGTCAACGAGCAAGCCAACTTCAGAAATAAATGGCAGTGTGACACAGAGTGCTGAATAACGACGAGAGGACCACCTATTTAGTAATAGCCAGTATCTAGTAATAAGTATAAGGATCCCGCTATACTTAAGAGTAGATAGAATACCCTATATAAGGGGAGATAATCTAATAGCTAATAGTTAATCACTTCTACTTTATTGCCGGCGTACCCTCTTTTCGTAAGACGCATAATTATGCCACTTATTTTTGAAGTTGGCTCGCGAGGTCAATACTAGTAGCATTCAAGGTGCGGCGACGTCATTCTTGGCAATCTGCACATCCGATGCCACAGCCTCGTCACTCTCAGCCTCGGCATCAGCTTCGGCCCGCCCTTCAATTTATATCCATTTTTCCCTTACCAATCAGACACGATATTTCGACCTGTGTCTACCCGGGATTCCATTGCGGCGCTTCCGAATATCCAATCCCAGGCTGGTCCAATCCAACAAGCCGAAGCAGTGGTGATGCCAGGAGGACCAGGCCATGTTGTTGAGCGTTCACCTACCAAAAACCGTGAGGATTCGCATGTGCCTAAAACATTTGACCCCGTCGAAGACGCAACTGGCCCGTCGAATGTCAACGGTGTCGCCCGCCAAACCAATACTTCCGAAGCAAAGACGAGTGATCAATCAAACGACGTGCCCATCCACTATGTGAACAATGTGGCCTGGAGGCGACAGAAAGTCGTTGCGGAGAATGAACCTCTAGTCGACACTACGGCAGCCCTGGCATTGCATTCGAAGAAGACAGCCCGCCTTCAAAGACGACAGCAAAAAAAGCAGGCCCGGAAAGTGCACTCCGATGTCCACTCATTCCTCGATCTCCCTCAGGAGTTGCTCTCCATGATACTGAGCTTCTTGCAACCTACTGACATCGTCAACTTGCTTCTTCTCAACAAGTCCATGCACATGTTCATTTTGGACAACGAACGATCAATCGCCGACGACATTATGAACCGTCGCTATTGGACACTCAGGCAGTGCTTTCCGCCACCCGTGTCACTCGACCAAGTTCCCTCGATCGCTCGACCAGCGCTTATGAATGAGCAACGGCAGGGCCGAGGTCGAATCCACAAGATCCAATACCAACATATCAAGCAGATTGATTCGTCGCGTCTGTGCACGTGTGTGAGTTGCGTCCTTTCGTGGAACAACCTCAACATTATTCTCGACCTCGCCTACTGGCAGAAGAACCTAGAGAACCGCGAACCGTTACCAGTGATACCTCCTGGACGGAACCCGGATTGGAACGTTAAGTTGCTGGATCGGCACGCTGCGATCGTTGCGAAAGCGACGAAAAGCCCGCTCACCCATGCACGGATCCTGCAAATGCACCTCGACACAACTATCCGCACCATCATCCGATTTGGGAAATGGGAGAAGAAAGGAGACAAAGCCAGAAAACCGGAGTCTCGTCTGTATCATCTTACCGACGCAGAAGCCGCTGCTGGAACTGACGAGTTCCTGGATCGTAAGGGGCCCCCGAGCTATCAACCACTTTATATGCGCGACAATTACTACACCGTTGGAGCTTTTGTGCCACAGCGCAAGTGGGATATAGACGACCAGAAGTGGTACTACTATGCAAAGTGGCCGCTGCCTCACGAGAATGATCTGAACTGGATCGTCGCGAGGTTCACGCCGAAATCGTAGCACCGAAGGAAAGAATTTGCTTTGGCTGCGTTACTGGAGCTGTGTATCGAATCAACCCACCCATGATTCATCAACATAGAAGGTTTCTTCCCTCCGAGATATAATACTTACGATATGACCGAAGTATCACTGACAATTTCGTCTGAGAAGTCAACAACAGCAACTACTTATCTCTCTATGCTAATCCCCGAAGGCGGGAAACCCGCCAGGTGAACGGCCATATGGGCACGATTCATTAATTTCCAATCCTCTGGATCTCGCTATACAAGACAAACCTTGTCCCCAAACCCCATCTCGCTTGCTAGCAATTAAAAATGAAACCGACCCACCAACCCATCAGTAGACATACATAGTCGTACAAACGAGACATATCGTAATGTTACAGAAGTTAGTCACCTCACTTAGACATTTAAAGGTGCAATTTCGCCTTCAACCCCTCAAAGGCCATGCCGGGATGCCAGCTCTCCCTCCTCGATTCAGCGGCGGAACTTCTCCTGCGCTGTTCCTCGCTCGCGACGCTGTTGTTGCGGCTGGCCTCAGCGGTGGCGCTGTGCTCGTTGCCCGGCTGGGCCTTGTGGAAGAGCGGTCTCCGGAGAGGCACGTCGTAGATGCGCCCGGGCTTTTGGGGGTGGTCGGTCGGCAGGAGGAATGAGGGGACGTATTTCTTGAGGGCGGACATCGTGGTCGGAGGATAGGGGTATGGGTATGATATAGTACGGGGTGTTTTGGAAAGTAAGGGTGGAGGGTAAGGGAAGTGTTTTGATGAGTTTTGACGAGTTCGATAACTTTGGATTGTTTACTCTGTTTTGCCTCTCCCTTTGGTCGTGAAAATATCCGATTGGAGTTATCGGGCTTGGGCTTTAGTGGGTTCTAATGGTGGTGAATGACGCTGAATGCTGCAGATGCGTAGACCTGTCTCGCTCTCTAGACGATGGACTGACATGGGGGGGTTATATATACCTAGGTATATTTCTCATTCGGTGCTCACCTTAGGTACCTAGACAATAATCTCGCGCGAAAAAAAAGAACACAGAGCCGCGTGCCGTCATTGTGCGGTCCTCTCTAGGTACCTAGGTACTAAAACCGCGCAAAAAACATCTTCAAGCTTCTCCCGGGCGGCACGCGACCAGTTCGAGCAAAGGGCGCAACATTGTGAATGACATGGGCGAATCGACCAATGGGGATTGGAACCCACTAGGACACTAGGATCACAGAAGACATCATTCTGGGGATGACAAAAAGCGAGCGATTTTTGTTGGCCCTTACGAAAGCTGAGATGAAAAGAAAAGAAAAGAAACGAAAAGGAGAAGTTTCCGAGGTGCCCGTTGATGCCAAGACGTTGACGTCACAGCGTCCTTTATCCTACAAGGCTCTGCTCTGCTCAGGCTCTAATTACTCACGAGCCCGACTCGGCGAGAACTCAGTTCAGCCTCGTCTGATGGCAAAAGGGGAATTCCCAGCACGAGCTAAATACCTTGCCAGCGGAGTCTCGTTTGATGAACAGAAACTAGGGTATGTGCCATGTGAGCAGTGACTTGGACTCTCCATTATGGTAGGTATCTTGGTCACACAGGAAAAGAAAAGGAAATCTGAATTTGCACGTCTATCTGGTATCTATTGGAAGCCGCTCGCATGCCGTATCCAAACGCGAGACATGCACGCCCTCAGAACTGCCTTTCGCTGAGAAATGCCTCGAGTATTCGTCTCTTGCGAGCGTCCAACGCCTTCTTGTCTTTGCCCTTGAGCCGCCCTTCATTTTCAGCCCTAAAGACAACAGGGGCAAATACTTCAACATAGGCATTGACCAGCTTCTTCCGTCGCTCTGCAGCCGCTGCCGCCGTCTCTGCACCCGTCTCTGATGTCGCAGACGAAGATGAGATGCTATTCGTGCGGCGTCGACGCAGTGCCGGGAAGAGACTTCTCTTGCTGGATGTCGTTTCTTGTGTCGATGTCGAAAGCCTGTGACCCGAGTCGCTGGAGACGGTGGACGCTCTCGACCGTCCAAACGAGGTCCGACTCGAAGAGGTCGGTGTAGTCGGTGTGGCCGAACCAGGAGCTGGAGCACCGTTTGTCATCATCTCGTTGACAATTCTGATCAGCAAAAACGTGATAAATGTAAGCGACACGCTATGCACCGCAGAAGAAGACAAGGCGTCCATGACCAAGTCCTGGATCTCTTGGGGTGCCAGCTGCGTCTTCCCCTTTTCTAAAGAGTTCAACCTCCCCTCGACCTCGGCCCACGGCCCCGCAGGGACTATGCCGTCTCTCAAGGACTGAAGGAAGGATATGAGGGTTTCGGCGAGTACTTCCAGTCGAACGATGCTCGGAACATCCGGTGTGAAATTGATGTCCAAGCGATTTGCGTTGTCCAATGCTTCCCTTGCCCCGACCAACAGTTCGGTCCGTTCTTCGCCTTTGGGCAAGCTCCAAGTGTCAGCACTGAAAGGCCAAGACGCACCTCCATTCTCATGTTGCCACGGCGGCGTTTCCCCTTCATGCAACATTCCCCATTCTGCTGTTGATCGCTCAATATAAATGGGGAGGATTTCAGTCAGCGTATACAGTTCCTTGGGAGCCGAGTGATGAGCAGCCGAGTTTGTAGTCTCCGTGTTTGGTCCCGACCCATTCGCCTTCTGGGGCCGGGGGAACTGTCGCACGCCGCCTTCGGGTGCCAACACCAACTCGTCAAGCGTACGGAAGAACGAAGACTGAAGCCATGTGCCTTTGACAGGTATGAAGTGATCTCGACCATCTTCGACCCTCAGGACGAGCACGTCTTCAAGGTCTGTGGTCCCGTCATTCAACTCCCGTACTAACTCGCCATCCGAAATGTCAATAGTCAGGTCGACAACCGTGGTTTCGCCGGGAGACAGGACAATTTCACGTGTCCCTTTGTGCTCGCCACCCTCTGAAGGATGAAGAGAGCCAGGTTCGACGCTGAGTTCAATCCATCTCGGTACTGCACGTGCATCTTTGCCCGAGTCTAGTGGATGTTCCACGAAAGAAAATTTGGCCGTGATTTGCCCTGTGTTCGCTATAGTGACCATTCTCGTCTTCCTGACACCATATCGAACTTCACCGAAGTGTACGACATTCATGTCTGCCGCACCGTCAGCGTTCGGAATCGGCTCTTCGGAATGATTGTCCACTACCACGGTTACCGATGGACGGCCCTCATTCTCTGCCTTGTCCAACTGTTTGGCCACCTCCTGATGTACTTTCGCCTTGAGTTCGGGGATGACGGCGTCGTACAGTATAGTGAAAACGGCGTTCAGTGGCTTGTGGTCGGATGAGAGTATCCGCTGGTGTGAGATGTAGCTGTTTATTTCAATCATGTCCCCATAGTCCTCGTGTGACTGCACGAGTTCTGCATCATGAAGCACATCCTGCGTCTCGTCGTATTCGTCGTAGTCATCGCCATACGCAAGTCCATCTGTATCGGGATCATAATCAAACAGGACGTCGTGCTCCGCGGTGGCTTCGTCGATCCCGCGGGCTTTCATTGAAGCATCCTTCTTGCGTGCTTCCTCGAGTTGCCGGGCCCTCTCTTCAAATATGACCTTGTCGCGACGAGTTCTATACAGAATCCTGTCGCACCAACTAGGACTCCTCTTCTTGTCTCCCGAGTCAAACATGCCAACACTACCCACATCATATTTGTAAGTGGGCAAGAAGTTGATCTCTCCTTCCCGCCACCCTTCGTGAAACGCGTGGCCCAGCTTTTGTTGCGCGCGCAGTTGATCGTGGGCCAGTAGAGACTGAAGAGTGGTATGGAGTGAAGCAGGGTCAGACTTGGGGTCTAATTCTGGTTCAGCGGTGCTTTCCGAGGCCGGTCTTTCTGCATCTTTGTACTCATAGTTCGGGTTCGGAGCCGGTAAATGCGGATCGCTGGTCGAGGCAGACACGTAACCCAGCTCACTGTCGATTTTGCGCTTCGATTTGTTTTGGACGTCGTACTCGTTCTGCGTGTGCAGCAATAGCAATCTTCTGACATCCTGACCGGGGACATCGTCCAGCCGATAGTTGAGGTCGCCAAACCAGAATGCAAAGTCCTCATCCCCAATCCTTTCTTCTCTAGGCTCAATGACCTCGCTGTCCGTGACCGGAGAAAATCGGGTTTTGCTCAAAATCTGACTGGTGTCCCAGATACGGCGAGCCAATGCTGCTTGATCTGCACCAGCAGCCAGATGACAGTTGATAAAGCAGAGTTTGGTCGCCTCCGCAACCACGAGCCTCGCAGCAACGGCACCTTTATTGCCGAAATAGCCCATCAGACCAGTCCCGACGGACGTCGTACTTACTGAACTAATGCTGGGCGCCAACTCAGGAGATGCAAAAATGAGGAGAAGTAAACCAAACAGTTGTTCTTCGGCCACTTTCTTGTATCCCTTTGGCAAAGCTCGTCTCAAAGACTTCTTCCACTTCTTGGCAGGGTTTGGGTCTGTGTAAGGTTTGATGGCTTCGGTCATGGAAGTCACGTCAATGACTTCCTGTAGTCCTAGCACGTACAGGTCGATCTGCTCGTGATGTGGCTCGGCTGGAGCATCATCCAAGGGTATGGTGACACTCTTTCTTGTTCTTGCCACACGTGCCTCTTGAGCCTCGACAGACTCGATTCTGTCACTGTCAGAATCGTCATCACTGTCCTCGACTGAGAGGCCCGATAAGTTCTGCGAAAGGCCCTTGACGCCTTTTCCCCCAACAAACCAAGCACCCAGATCTCTCTCGGTTCCACTGATTGAAGCAACATTCCAAGTGCCGACTTTGATTTTCATAGACTTCTTGCGGATGTATTCGTCCTTTCGAGCCTTGACAGCAGCCGATAGTGATTGAGGTCCGGAGTGATCGACTTCATGTAGTTCGGGCGATGGCGGATAAGCGCCTGGGAGCTTCGTTGCTGAACCCCAGGGATCTCCAGCTCGCCACGGCTTTGGCGAGAGATAACTCTCCTCGCTTGCTCTTGACGACATCGTTGTCGGTGACGAAGAAGACGTCTCTGGTTGTTGAATTCTTTTACCTCATTGTGGTGCATGTCGAGGACCAGCTCAAGTCCACATCGAGCCCAGTGTCCCTAAGTCAGGGATGATGGGAATTCTATTGCAGCTTGATTGATGTGATGGACAGCCGTTGTGCCCCTGTGGTGACTGTGAGAAGGAATTATCATGGGGTCCTCACGGCTATTTGATCTCTCAGCAATCAGGTCGCGTGGGCAGGTCATGACATCTTGCCCAAAGCTGTGGAAGAATGTTGGATGACTTCGGATGACACAGCCACACAACCGTGCCAATTGACCGTCTCGCCTCCCTTCTGACGGGGCATTCAATCAGCAGGGGGTCCGCATTGTTAGGTGCCTCGCGGAGCCTAGGGCCGGCAAGCTGGGGCGAAGAGCAACTCTGCTTGGTGCGGCTAACCCGCCGGGTCCGCCAAGCCTAGCGAGCCCATCCACACCCCCCAAGCTCTTTCCCAGCTACAGGACCCTTGCGCGATAGGCACCCAGCTCGCCAGTCGCCAGGCATGCCTACTAGGCTCTAGCCCTGTGTTCCCAGCTATCACCAGGCTACTAGGCTTCAGGTGCCCACCTGCGTCATATTGTTGGTTAGCCAGCGTGGTGGGTGTTTCTGCCCACGCTTGTGCTGTTTGATGATCTTGCTGAGTACGTCCATCCAGTCTGGCGCAGCATTGCGCAACATCTTACCAACAAACAACATGGGAATGTCCAACAATCCCATATCGGATCTGCTCACTCCCTGATCGACCCTCCTCGTCTCTGCTCACAATGATCGCATTGTTGTCCATCATTGGCCTCCAATTTCATTATGAATACCCGTCCTGTCATCGATGAGTCGGCAGGGCCCATTGCGCTCTCAGCCTCGTTCAACAGCGATGCGAGCTGCTTCGCTATTGGCCTCGACACGGGCTTCTGTGGTATGTATAAGCAAAATCCCTCCTTCCATTCCGCGTAATGACCTTGTCGAGTGTTGATGTTCTCTCCAGTCTTCAATTCGGATCCCTGCGAACTCAAGGCTTCCAGAGGTACCACCCTCCTCATGACTTCCTTCGGACCCTCGCCGTTCTGATTCAAAATGCAGACTTAAATGCCGGAATTGGTACGGCGGAAATGCTGGGGCGATATAACTATCTGGCCTTGGTTGGAGGTGGCAAGAATCCCAGATGGCCTCAGACAAAAGTACGGAACGAGGCAACTGGATGAAGACGATGGACGCTGATATAATTGACAGGTTATGATATGGGACGACGCCAAACAGAAAATCGCCATCACGCTCGAGCAAAAGACCGCGGTGCTGCGCGTGCGCCTGACCAAGTCGTGGATTGCCATTGCAATCCAGAACAGCATCAACCTCTACAAGTTCTCCTCGCCCCCTGAAAGAACCGCCATCTTTGAGACGGCAGACAACCCGCTGGGCTTGTGCTGTCTGGGCTCTAGAGTCGTTGCATTCCCGGGGCGCTCACCGGGGAAAGTACAGCTTGTGGAACTGGGATCGGGGAACGTGAGCATCATCCCAGCGCACACGTCTGCCCTGCGAGCAATGGACTTGAGCAGGGACGGTCAACTGTTGGCTACTGCGAGTGAAACGGGCACACTGATTCGTGTCTTCTCGACAGCAAATTGTACGAAGATTGCGGAACTGCGTCGTGGGGTGGATCCGGCGTATATCTTCAGCATCGCCATCTCTCTCGATTGCAGTATGCTTGCCGTCACCTCGGACAAATCGACCTTGCATGTCTTCGACCTGCCACCGAATTCCTCTTCACAGTCCCAACCGACCAGCCCACTCAGTCCCTCTTCCCAACAACGCCGCTCTCAATCGCCACATATCCCGACCATGGCCGAGGAGGAACCACCGACAAATCAAAAATGGGGCTTCCTTTCGAAGATCCCGCTGCTGCCCCGTGTCTTCTCCGATATCTACTCGTTCGCATCTGCGCATTTTGAGATGGGCGATGAGAGCGTTGGCTTCAATCACTCGACGCTGTCGTACTTGCCCGCGCTTGGGTCCTTGCCGAACCGGCCACAGAAAGGAATCTTGGGATGGATAGACAACTCGACGATCATTTGTATTGGGACAGGAAGGGATGCACGGTGGGAAAGATTTAGAGTTGGTGAAAGGCCCGGGGTGACGGATGAAGGGCACAGGAGTGTATGGAGGGATGGGTGGAGGAAGTATTTGGGAAGCTGAGCTGGCGACGAAATCCGGTTCCGGCAAAAGGCGAATTGGAGACAAGAGAGTCGAATGTCTGCTCTCCGGTGGGCGCGAACAACAGTGTCAGACTATGACTTTTGCTACCATTGCGACGGATATCAAACGAGATGAGACATGCAAGACATTCCGTCGAGGAGATTGGACCATCAGCTCCCAACCCGGCGAAGGAAAGCCTCTGGAGAGGACTTGGAAACACGGAAAAAGACGACGCACCATGAACCTCGTAACCTCAAGAAACGACTGGAGAATCACTGTTCGGCATCATGCACTTTTCGGCACACCGGCGTTGGACTTTTTGGATCGCAATGGATAGGAGAAAGGCATTCGCTCCAGTCGGGCGAAACGGGCATAATATACATGAGGATTTGGCTGGTAGAAACATGAATGATCACTGTTCTCTGATTTTGATGAATCCCATCTCTTTTTTTTGGATTTTTCTTCTTTCTATTTGGCTTACATTGCATTCTGGGTTCAGGAACGGGGACCTCGAGATGGGGGATGCGGGAAGTTTGGGGTGGTGGTCTCTTGCCAGAATGCGGACAGGAAGGGAGGGACAGACAGACAGACAGGTACACCAAAGTCCTTTCTCTATGTTGTGCCTTGGCAGCTAGAATTTAGGACTCAGGGCTCCCAGGCTAAAGGACAGCGAGGACGGGATACTCCATACCTAGGTACACAAGACGCACGGCACAAAACACAAGGCCGCAAAGACAGCAAGCATCAAGCATACACGTTGGCTTTTTCCTCCCCTTTTTCATATCCCCGTTTCTCCTTTGTTATCTCCCTCCCCTTCCTCTCATTCTGAATCCAATCCCCACAATTTCAACCCCCATGCGCGCCCCCGTCCATGCCTTCCAACCACCCCGTACATTCGCAACCCGATACCAGACCCCACCAAAAGAGGGATACAAATGTGGGCAAAATAACAACACAGAAACGCCGACTACCATTTTGGATTCGATTCGATTTGGATTTCCACGCCGCCAGTAGAGAAAGGGCCAAGAGAGAGCTCACGGCGAGTTGAGATAAAGGTGGATAGTAGGTACACGCAAAATCAAAGCACCTTCAACTCCAAGGGTCCCAAGGCTCCGTCGGTGGCGGTGCCGGGGGATATTGCCAATAGTGAGACTGATAAAACTGTAGCTCGAGAGGGCGAGGATGATGCATAGGCAGTGGATGAAAAAGGTTGGGCCAATGCCAGAACTCGGCTTCAGGAGCGGGATCCAACAGAATCGGAGGCTGCTGGTACATCTCCAAAGCGGGATCAAACCCCTGACCATGCACCGGCTCAAGACCAGGATTTGGGTCATGACCAGGGCCGTGACTAATGATCCCGGCCTGTCCTCTTCTGGCCCCTCTGCGCTGGCGGCGACCTCGAGGAGAAGGCCCCTAACTCATCGCCTTCTGGTACTGGAAATTTCCAAACCCTCCAGGTGTCATGGACCCCATCATCCCGGCGCCGCCAGTATGTGCAGGGACAGGCGTGTGCGAAGAAGGTCCTCCTCCGCCCTGTCCACCTGCCAGACCGATATTACCAGTCTGCGGCGTCGTCGGTGTTCCATTCTGGTTGTAGAAGGTCGCTCCATTCATGTTCGGAGTGTTAAAGTCGCGTGTCGCCCCTGGAGCGCCTCCCCCACCAGTCGCATTTCCACCTGTTGGCATCTGCGCATTGAGTCCCCAGACTTGAGAGCGGTACTTTTCCTCCTCAATGGTGCCGTTGAAAATCTTCTCCTTCATCTTGAAGTACACCTGCCCAGTAAGCAGGGAGTCTGAGCCCGCTTGGTGTGCTTGTCCGATTCTCGCCACTGCCAGCTCTTCGGCGATGTCTTGGAGACCCGACTTGGTCATTATGCGTTGGACCATCATCGCCGCTTCCTGAGAGAGGGGTTGTCCGCTGTTGACTTGACCTTTAACACCAGCGTGCTTGAGAATGAATTTGATGTCAAACAAGGAGGGGAAGAACCTCTCCAAATACTTGTGGAACGTTACTTCGTCCTCGGGTAAGGGCTTGCAAATCATAAGTTTCATGAGGTAACCAAAGTCATAGCCCGAGTGAAACGAGATCCAATGAACATCAGGGTCCAGCACCAGACCAGAACTGATCAACAGTGCACCAAAGTCATTGGGATCGATGCCATGCTTCGCATGCCGGTCAAAGTCGATGCCAGCTTTCGAAAGCATTTGTGTCGACTCTCTTGCATACATGTCAGTCTCCAGAGAGAACTTAAAGTTGAATTGCCACGTGCATGGTGTAGCTAGAGCATTTTGGTGGAACTGGGACTTCTGCGAAGGAGCGGCGTCGGGCGGAGGAAGGGTGCCGTCAGGCTTGAAAAGAGTTATCCCCAGTTGAATCATCTTGAGGAGGTCGACATTACACCGTAATGTTTGATAGTGATAGTCGGCTTTTGTGGTAAACTGGCCGATGGGCCGCGCGACAATACCTGGGAATTCGGTGTCCTAAACAATCCATGTGAGCGCAGTTACAAATGACCATAAACGAAGACAGCCGCCTACCATGGCAATGTACGGGTAGACATCCACAAGTTGTCTCAACGTCGCCATCTCTTCCTTGAGGTTATGCTTCCAGACGTTCCGAATCCTAGCATCGTCCTTGTTCTCCAGTGGCACCCCCAACCCATCGTACGATTGGTGACCCTGCACTGGACCACCTCTTGAGAAACCCATTTGAGCGATTTGACTCGGAAGAAGGCCGCCATCGAGCATGCCACGCTCAAAGCCATTGTTTAAGTTGCCGGCCAAAGCGAATGGACTTGCGTTAGAGGAGCCAGCGGCACCGAACGACGGGGTGCCGAGGTGAGTCGGAGGCGGCAGGGCACCATGTTGATGTGAGGACGCGTGAGACTGAAGGTGATTTTGTTGCATATGATAAGGTCCGTTCATGGACTGATTTCCATAACGCGGAGGAGCCATGATGAAGGTCGAGTAGTTTCAGGTAGTTCGAAAGTGCGGAGGAGATGCAGTCGACGATGTTATTTCAAATGTGTTCATTGTGGAAAGATGGAGATTGGGGTTGAGATGGTTATTGGTGAACCGCCGACTGATCCATGAGTGTAAGAATCGAGGGTGCCATTCACTTTACCAGACAGAGTTGTTGAGCGGTCATGGTTCAGTGTTTGTGATTTGCGCAGGACTCGGTGCAAGGTTGATGGCCAACATGCGGCGGGACAAAGTCTGGCCCAAGAGTGCGACATCCAACCCACGAATGCGCAGCCGTAGTACGGAGAAGTACTGAGTATCCTGATGCTCGTCGGGAATATTATTTAGTCTGACACAACAGCTTCTGCGGAGTGGCGGGGCAATAACGTGCTGGAAGCCCCTTATTTCCCTGTCAGACGTATTTCACCGAGCAAAGAGCTGTTTCAGTCATCACCTTGTCAATTGCTTTCCTGCGCCGAAGATCTTGTACATCCATCAAGCTCTACCCTCAACAATAGACCAGCTGGCCTTTCCTCTACGCGAATCTCCACTGAGAGCTCCGGAGCCCTAACACTAACCTGCTCCTGGTCCCAATCCCTCAGCGCCGTTAATCACAGGCCTCGAGTCATTATGGCACCTCCGAACAACCCAACCGGGTTCAGCATGAAAGCCTTCACCGACGCAGCAACAAGCAGGGAGTGGCGGCAACGAGACCCGTGGGGCAGATAGTAAGCAAGGTACAAGATCATGGCGACAAGACTCTGACAAAGCTCCAGCGAGGCATGGCGATACACCGGACCTTTCACGAGATGGAATCGATTCAAGAGAGCATTCCCCGGATTTGGAATTGCCGTGGTCGCGTTCACTGGCTATGTTATCTTCGAGCAACTGTTCCTCAAAGACTCGCACAGTCATGGTCATGATGAAAAGTCGGGACACCACTAGACGATCCCTGCGGCAAAACGACTTCACCGCTGCTCACGACCAAGTGCTGGAATGAGCTGAGGGTGCCCCCTCCAGAAGAGCACGACCCGAGAAAGTGGACATTGTACATATAGAAGACAACTGGGGTGACCATGTACAGAAAGCGAAGATGAGGCAACTGGAAAAGGGCATCCCACACTGCCTTGTGGCTTTGGGACCGCGCAACCCCATTCATGTTTGTTGTAGGCTTGCCTCCCGCAAAGGACATATAGCCTTGCGTTTTATGCAGCATAGCCTTAGGCTCGGAAAACCTTGAATCAACGACTCGTTTGTGTGCAACCAGGATGGCTTGACTTTGGATGTGAGGAGAATTCTCGGCCTGAAAGCGTTTCCTAAGCATTTCCGGACATCTCTACGCCGCTATCCTCATGACGCTCCAGGTTGCTTCCTCTCTCTTGTTAAGACAGGCATGTGTCCAGTTCGAATCGCCATTTTGTCGCGACCCGAAGCGCTGAGCACCCAGATGCCAGTTGCTCGTGGTCACCTTCTCTTTCTGATTCTCGAGTGTGGAGTAAGATCTAAACCACAAATGGCAAACTTTGCCAGGCCAGTCAGAAGCTCGAGGATGGATTCTGATGCGGAAAAGAGGAAAGCGACCGCGAAACAGGCGAGTAGCAAGACGCTCTCCCAGACCCTTATCTGCTTATCGTCCGTGTCATAATGCAGTTGACGGCGAGCTCTACATGCTTAGGCCTTTGGTGTTGGTATCGGCTAGAGCAAAGCATTACCTTTTTCATCGTGAGGAGTTGGCAGTCAAGTTCGCCGCCAACAAGCACATAATACATATATATCTCTTGACTGATCGGTGAGGCTTTCCCACCCTACCTCTCCTCATCTTCTGCTCTCTGTAGCATATTCCTGTCTGTTCGCTCTCTGCCTCGTTCATTGATACCCGCAGACGATCAGCCATGGTTCTTGAGCGTGTGAAGCAGCTGGCCCAACAGGTGTCCAACACCGTTGCTCCTCCCCATCCTTTCGACCCCCTGTCTTCCCTTGAGATTGAGACGGCCGTTTCTCTGCTTCGATCACAGTACGGCAAGCTGTATTACAATGCCGTCACGCTGTACGAGCCACCAAAGGCTCAAATGCTGAAATGGCTGGCTGATCCCGACCACACGCCCAAACCACACCGTGTGGCGGACATTGTGGTCATTTCGCCAGACGGCAAGGTGTTCGACGGCCATGTTGACCTCACCGAGCGCAAGGTGGTCAAATGGGAACATACTCCCGGCGTGCAGCCACTGATCACCATGGAAGATCTCCAGGTCGTCGAACATGTCGCTCGCAAGGATCCCGGCGTCATTGAGCAATGTGGTCTGATTGGCATCCCGCCCGAGGAGATGGACAAGGTCTACTGCGATCCCTGGACCATTGGATACGATGAGAGATTCGGCAATTCCGTCCGACTTCAGCAGGCGCTGATGTACTATCGGCCTCACGTCGACGACTCTCAATATTCTTACCCGCTGGATTTCTGCCCCATCTACGACGCAAACACGCAAAAGATCATCCACATCGACGTGCCCAAGGTTCGACGACCCCTGAGCAAGGCACCAGCGAACAACTACACGGTCAAATCGATCGAAGAGATTGGCGGCTACCGAACCGACCTCAAGCCGATCAACATCACCCAGCCCGAAGGCGTCAGCTTCAAAGTCAATGGCCGCATCATCGAATGGCAAAACTGGTCCATCCATGTGGGCTTCAACTACCGAGAGGGCATCGTGCTCAACAACATTACCTATTTCGACAAGGCAGAGAATAAGATCCGACCCATCTTCTACCGCCTTTCGCTCGCAGAAATGGTCGTCCCCTACGGCAACCCTGAGCATCCGCATCAACGCAAGCACGCCTTCGACCTGGGCGAGTACGGCGGTGGGTACATGACCAACTCACTGAGCCTGGGTTGTGACTGCAAGGGCAGTATTCACTACATGGATGCCGAGTTTGTGAACAAGGCCGGGTCCGCACAAACGATCAAAAACGCAATCTGCATCCACGAGGAAGACAACGGCATCCTGTTCAAGCACACCGACTTCCGAGACGACTCGGTCATCGTGACCCGCGCACGCAAGCTGATCATCTCCCACATCTTCACCGCCGCAAACTACGAGTACTGCGTCTACTGGATCTTCCACCAAGACGGCACCGTCCAGCTCGAGATCAAACTCACCGGCATCCTCAACACCTACGCCATGAACCCCGGTGAGGATACCAAGGGATGGGGCACCGAAGTGTACCCAGGAGTCAACGCCCACAACCATCAACACCTGTTCTGTCTGCGCATTGATCCCAACATCGACGGGCCCAACAACACGGTCTTCCAGGTTGACGCCGCCCAGGGCGCCGGGGAAGTGGGCTCCGCGGAAAACTACTACGGCAATGCCTTCTATGCAAAGAAGACAAAATACACAAACCCCACCGAGGCCATGGCGGATTACAACGGATCAAGCTCGCGGACGTGGGACATGGCCAATGAGAACAAGTTGAACCCACACTCCAAGAAGCCCGTGTCATACAAGTTGGTGAGCAGGGAAGTGCCGGCGTTGTTGCCCAAGGAAGGATCCCTGGTGTGGAAGAGGGCAGGATTCTCGAGGCACGCCGTGCATGTGACGAAGTGTAAGTTTTTCTCCCTGTCTACCTCCCGCTTTCCCATTGCCAACTCAAATTGCCACCTGCGAGACGTGTAAACCCCGAGATGCTAACAATGGTGGTGACAAGACTCCGACGACCAAGTGCACCCCGCCGGGCGCCACGTGCCGCAAACGTCGGGCGAGCCCTCGATGGGCCTCCCGCAGTGGATCGCCGCGAACCCTTCGGCCAAGATCGACAACGAGGACATCGTCCTGTGGCACACCTTTGGCATCACCCACTTCCCGGCCCCGGAGGACTACCCGGTCATGCCCGCCGAGCCCATGACCCTGCTGCTCCGCCCGCGCAACTTCTTCGTCCGCAACCCGGCCCTCGACGTCCCGCCCAGCTACGCCCGCACCCCGAGCGAGGTCGCCGCGGGCAAGAGCGGGTGTGCCTGTGAGAGCGATAAGGCCAGCGTGCGTGTTTGAATTCGCTCATCTGGGGGTGTTTTTTTGGAGCGTTTGATGTGGTTGGAGATGTGTGGTGTCGTGTGCGACAATGATGATCTTTTTTTTTGGTTTTCCTTGAAAAAAACTGTTGATATGTGATGATATGCAAGAAAATCTGATGCCAACTCTTGCTAGCTTTGATATGAGGCCTCGATACAAGTACGAAGCTATTTTTGGAAAGGAAATGTTTTAACTGCTGGCACGCAACAAACATCTCTGATATATTACTGGGTCTGGATGACCACTGATTGTTGTCCGGGCCAAAATTTACATCCTACCACGTCTCCTGTTTGTATCTACCTTCTTTCTCCAGCCTCGCGAGGTATTTCTCCGCATCCTCTGCACTCTGTACCGGCTCTTCGGTCTTACCACCGTCCTCCTCTTCACTGCTCATTCGACCTCCATTCACTGCCTTGTCCTCATTCTTCCTTTTGCCTTGCCGAATAAGCGCATCGACCAAAGCCTGCCTGACAGCCTTGGGCATCTGCCCAGAGGACCCGCACACAATGACCGTCGCCGCCTTCTTCCTGAGAAGGTCGCAGATCAACTGGGCCCGCTCGCGAATCCGGTCTTGCACGTAGACTTTGGATCTCTGATCTCGAGAAAACGCCGGGATGACTTGGAGAAAACTGGCGGTGTCGCTCGGGCGCATCATCTGGGCCGCTTGAAGTGCGGTCCATTCGTCGTGGAAGAAATAGTCTGCTTTCTCGTTGCGGCAGCCGAAGAAGAGCGCAGTCTTGCCGCCCGAAAAGCCCCGGCTGCTGTTGGTGGCCTTTTCGTGGATGAGTGCTCGGAGAGGCGCGATGCCTGTGCCGGCGCCGATCAGGACGTGGCTCTGGCCGGTCAAATCATCAGCGGCCTTGGTGAAGCGGCCCTCTGTTTTCAGCGAGACCTGAAGTGTTGTTCCAACCGGCAGCTGCGCCAGGTACCGCGTACATACCCCCTCTCTAATCCGCTTGATAACGGTCCTGTACTTGACAATCGCGACCAACAGCTCGAATTTGGTCGATCCATCTTCTGCGCTTTTCAAGAGTCCACCACTCGCAATGCTAAATTGTCTTGGGCGTATTGGTGGAAAGATATTGATAACTTCCTCCCAGGGCAAATGTACGGAATCGAATTCCTGCAAAATCTCGAGGATGCTCCGCCTCGGACGGGTTGCGTAGTCGTAGTATTCGTCGAGATATTGCGGGTCGGTGAACTCCAGGAGTCGCTCCTTGTGCATGCTGTTGCTGGTGTAGTTGGCAATGCACCCGAAGAACGAGCGGCGAGGAATGGCGTTGATGTCCAAATACTCGGTGAGAAGAGCCCGGAGGGTGAGATCAGCACGGCTGAAGATCGTATTGGTTGCAGGATTGGTTGAGCAGGTAGTAGCCCAAGACGGCTGCCGTGTCGACACGAGCCGAATAGGCACATCCGCAATATCTTGCCAGCTCATGCGCTTGATCAGAGATTCCACGTCCACAGGCATGTTTCGAGGAGAAATGGCGACAGCATCGCCGGGCATGTAGTCAATTTTTGTCGATGCTTTGAGGCTCATAAATCGAACATCTTGCCAGTGATCCGGTGGCGTGACTCGCTGGTTACACTCCAAAGATACGGAGAAGGAGTTCGAAGAAGTAGAAGAAGTGTTCTGTCCAGCAGCCGAGGAAGGCGGCTGAATGCCGTTGGCGATTGGCGAGGTAACAGACGTATTGAAGGGTTCATATATCTTTTCTAGACGCCATTTACTTGGCAGCAGGATATCATTCGGGATTGGGCTCTGGTGATCGGCAAGAGGAAAGGTCTTCAATATAGTCTCTCGAAACAAAAGAAGCCAGGTCAGAAAGGCGCCATCCGTTCCCTCGTCACCTTGCTCATCGGCCTCGCAAGGCTCGACGATTGGCGACGCCCCAAGCTGCCGAAGCCTCTTATCCAACTTCCGTGCGGCCCAGTTGAACTTTGGGTACGAGGTGTCTCCGAGGCCGGCAAGCGCATAATCAACGCCTGCCAGAGTGGTGGCCGCGAGCTTCTTGCGGAGAAGGCTGGTCCAGAATCTTCGAGCATTCTCGGGGAAGTCACCCTGTCCAGTCGTGGCAACGACGAAGACTGTCAGAGTGTATTGGTGGAGGAGGCCGTAATTGACAGCGTCTAATCCCAAGACATCCGTGTAGAAATGAAGCCTTTCCAGCGTGCGGCCGATCTCTTCAGCGAGGTCCTGGGCCGTGCCGGTTTCTGTCCCATAAAGGACAAGAGCGGATCTGCCGCGGCCTGGTTCGGTCATCTTTCTCCTGAGTTATGAGGCTCAAGGCGGGCATTGTGCGGTCCCGGTAGCCTTGCGATAGGATCAAAGCGTCCTCCGGGTAAAATTCGATGTGGAGTCGAGAAATGATGTCTCGATAAGTCGCACCACCGCTCACCTCCCGGACAAATTTATCTCCGCCGCCCGGCCTTGGCATGCCAAGCATCGTGAACAGCCGGCTGCGCTCCGTGTGGACCATTTGAAGGTCTCGCAGACTCGGAGCATTGAGTTCAGGTACAGGAAGCGGCGTGGAGTCAGACTACAGTGATAACGACGTTGTATATACGCAGACTCCTTTCCCACTGACCTATTGACAGGGTCCGCGCGAAGAAATCCAGATAGTACTAGCCCGCCCGAATGGTTTTTGACCTGCCTCCTGCTCTCCGACTTGAGACGGACGACATCAGAGGCTAACTAGCAACCGTCATGTTCGTGTGGTGAGTACTGTGGCTGGTCGTAGTCATCATGGTCTCCTTGGTCTCCTTGGTCGTGTTGATGGCCATGGTCATGCTCGCCATTTTGCTCATCATGGTCGTGATATTGGTCTTGGTTGTCCCCATCATCGCCATATTGATTGTCATCGTCCCCCCACTGATCGTCATGTCCTTGATCGTGACCATCTTGATAACCGCCATCTTGATAGTCGTCTCCCTGATCATAGCTATCCCCCCAGTCTCCGTCTTGCCCTTCCCCATGGTCCCAGCCTGCCTCGTGGTGGTCGTTGCCCCAGCCTTGCTCCTGGTCGTCGTCGTCTCCTGCCTCCGAGTCCGAGTCCATTCCAGACTCGTCGTCAGATTCCCACATCATCTCTAGCTTAAACTCGTGCTTGTCTGCATGGTCCTCGTCCTCGTCCTCGTCCTCGTCCTCGTCCGGATCGTCATACTCGCCCTGATATTTCCCCCTTTGTGCGTGCTTGGCGAATTTGTAGTAGGTCTGGGCTTCTTCGTTGCTGGGGTCCATCTCTCGAAGTTGCCGCGCAAGTCGCTTGATATCTTTCAGGGTTCGGCGCAGATTGTTCTGCTTTTCTTCCTCGGACGCTAACTCGGGAAAAACAGGCAATTAGTCGGGCGAGGCAGAGAACTGCGAGAAATTCGATCGAGCTCCAACTTACGAGAATTGTCCATGTGGTGCTCGTAGGTATCGATATGGCCGTGTATCTCCGAGATGAGCGAGTCCCACGCAGGATAATGGTCGTCGCCCTGACCGTCCATTCCGTATCCGTCGTCGTACCCATCTTGGCCAGCTCCTTGCCAAGCATCGTCACCTCCATCCCCGTGCCCGTGGTCCATGTGTCCGTGGTCCATGTGTCCGTGGTCCATGTGTCCGTGGTCCATGTGTTATGATGCAGTAATGATTATGCTTCACTTCTCTGTACTGGTGACGGTTGTGTAAAGAGAAGTATGGAAGCCCGGAGTGGCCCTATTATACTCCTCCCGTACGACAAGCTCGGTAAGGCGCAGTGAGTATAGCAAGGGTGCGGCTCTCAGAACCCTGTTGAGTATCCTACCGCTATTCCCGGCACACCGACCGAGACGGATGGGCCGTGGCCCGTGAAGGAGTAAACTTTGGCCCCTTTGGGTCGTAACTCCCCGCTCTCAAAATATAACATGCCCATAAGCAGAGTTCGATTGAGACAGTGACCGACAACTCGACTGTCCATGGCAACCTGATTTCTAGAGCTCAAATACGGGGGTTAGTGTCAGCAAGGCTTGAAGCCGCACGTCCATTTTTGATTACTGGGTCATGCATCGGAGCTGTACCGAATGGAGTTCGTACAATTAGTCTTAATCTACTAGTGGGATGTGTATGACAACCCCCCTCCTTGGTCATCTGGGGCTACCCACGCTCAGATACTAATTGGCTCTTGAATAGTGGCCACCACAAGGTGTGAGATAGTAGTAAGCTAAAACTTACCAAAATCCTGGCTCCCAACAAAAGATCCACATATTCAGAGGACGCCTGTCATTTTATTGGCCTCTCTTACCTTGTGCCCCGGATTGGAGTATAGGGCGTACTGGCTTCTTTATTCAGCTAGAGGCTGACCGTGGAACCCGGGTCCATAGTACTATGTAGTTTAGGAGGTCACAGGCATTACCAGACGATATAAATGATAGCCACGCTAGGCTACCAGCACTTCGGCCAAACCCTCTACTAGCGCTAGTAGCCCCTTTATTTACTGACCTCCTTACTCATCGTATACCCGGTATAAGTCAGACGGTCTTCTGAACCCTGTAGCATGCTGGGTGAACGCATTCTGTTCCTCCGCTGAGTCACATTTTCCCTTCGGCTGTACCTTGAGGCGTGCGACAGATCAGCTAATCAGTTGGTGGGCCACCAATGGGTGGAAATGTACTCCCTACACAATATGTCTTTTGGAATAAAATTATGCCAGCTGAGATTCCTAGGGTACTCTATTCTGAGCATCGATGTGTCCCCACCATCCATTATTCCAAGGCCCAACTACATGATTCACCCCCCTTTCAACTTTCGCCATCCTTGTGATATCCTCTAAGCGCCCTAGCACACGGTCCGATCCTTAGAAAATCCCCGTGCCCGCATGCGTGTATTGTGGGCGATGAGTGGCCCCCAATCAACTGAACCAAGCGGGACTCTGTAATCAAGGAGAGAATCTAATTGTAACAATGCTGATTCCAGACCCCGTGGTTTGTGCTACAGCCTGATGCAACGTGCGTGCCCTCCTGCAAATGTTCTCTCAGGGCGGGGAAACTTCTATCTCCTGCTCAGCCTCCCTCGATGATTTTGCGCTATTCTCAGATTCGCCGTCCAGATTCCCAATCATTCCCCAGCGAGAAGTACTGGACCAGAGATCTTAGTCCGTGTCGACCTATTTCTGGAACTCACACAAAGGGCAGTATCTCGTATGTAGATGCTCTGTCGACCTTCTTCCCTGCCGCCGCTCACTGCAATCCGCAGCTTTGTACCTCCGCTATATATGTAAGACGGTCCGTTCCAAGAGACCTCTGCCCACCATACTCGCATTTTGCCTTTGATACCATATCACCGTGGTCGCTAAGTATACCGAGGACTGCTTTTTCTCACTGATTTTGTGCCAGCTTCATACTGTCACCTTGCTGGGTCTTCGGCACAGACCTGAACTTTTTTTCTCTGTCTTGCTCGCCACTTATCCGCACAATATGAGCAGCACGAACCCACCACCTCCACCTCCGGGTCAAGGGGGAAAGGGGAAAACACCCATTCGTCAGGCACCTGAAGTACCAAGCGGGTCGAATGCGTCGAGCTTGGCTCCAACCGCCGAACCACTGCAAGCAAACCCGGAAGCACAGATAGTGTAAGTTGTCCTCCTAGCGCACAACGGCCCATATTTGGACTGGTCGAGCCCCGGCTCTGCACTCTATGCTCAAGCTAATCCGACGGCCAAACAGCGTCGTTCTCATACACGGGCTCAACAGTTCCCCGGACGCGTTTATTGGAGCAGATGGGAGCAGCTGGGCGACGACCCTCGACAAGGACATCGCACCCCTTATTGGTAACAAACAGGTCGAAGTCGTTCAGGTCGGATGGCAAACCCAACCCCTCAGCCCGGCAAACACCAGTTTGAACATCACCGATACAACACCATTTCTGCTGGATGCCATTGCTGCTCAAGTTAGAGGCAGACAATGGGTGGCGGTTGGCCACAGCATGGGTGGTATGGAAATTCTGGCGGTTAGTAAACGGCGACGTTGCTCATTTTTCTTTTCCAATCCCACATCACAGCACGAGCCAGCTAACCCGCACTCGAACAGGCCATGGGAACGGCTTTTGCAGAAACCACACAGACGGGCGGAAATCCGAAGACGTCGAGCGCTCAACGAATACAAAGTTGGGGAGCTCTGTTGAATGGTTGTCTCGGCATATTCAGGCTTGCTTCCCCCGGCCAGGGTTCTCCTTGGGGGCAGTTTGGGTTGATTTTAAGCACGGTGGCGCCTCATGCCAATCCCGGTCAAGTCCGTGGCCTGGTGATAAATTCAACCGAGTCACAAAATATCACAAAGTCTTCCAACGCTTGGTTTGAGAGCCGTCAGAAGGCCAATCGCACAGTCAACGTATTCTCCGCACAAGAGACTCAGCCACTCGTCCCAGGAACCCAGAAGGCAAGTTACTTCCCCCCCCTTTTTTTTCCCCTTCCTCGCCACGGCGGAGACTTCTGCTTCAAGAGTAGGTAATACCAAACTGACCTTTGCTTTCAGATTGTGGACTACGACGGGTCAGCCTTTAACATCAGCTCCACCAGACTGACAAAATCCTTGACCGTCAAGCTTCCGGGAGAAACCCATACAAGTGCCCCGAAAGCCCCGGCTGGCAGTCCCACGGCGAATGTCCTCGTGGCCGGGGTCGTCTTCTGTGTAACGGGGGAGGTACCGCAAGGAGTCAACCTGACGCCTGGGGAGACCAAAAGAACAGGCATAGCAGGCACGATCGGGAGGAGGGTCGGGAAGTTCCCGGGTGGTGGCACGTTGAAGAGACTTCTCCCAGGGACAAGCGGAGCCCCAGGCTCATCATCGGGACAGCCTCAGGAGCAGAATCCGGAGGAGGACCCGGAGCAGGATCCGCAGCAGGGTGCACCGCCCACCAGCTAGTGGCTATCTCCTAGTGAGGCCAGTCCAGGAAGGAGCTTCGCCCATCTCCTCTCCCGACTTTGAAAATTGTCTCTGGGCACATTTAAGAACAACGTACTGTCGAGGCGAGGAGTCTGGGAAATTTTGGGTTATCGAGATTTTGCTTACGAGGAAGTAGTCTCTTATTCATAACCTTCAGCCTTGGAGAGTGCATGACGCGGGATAACCACGATCACATCTCTGCCGCTCAACGAGATCCACTAAGCCCTTGGTACAAGGATCCCGTGCTGTAAGGATATTGCGGTAGTGATCCCTTGCGGTAGCTGGCAGGAACCCTGGAGCAAGGCACGAGTCGAGTCAACCATCCCGTGACAGAGACGTACTGGCACTGTTGAATAGATCTCTCCAGAAAGAACCTGACAAGATATGATTGCGATTAGAACCACCCGGTGTACTTTTATGGTCGCAATGAACATACTTTTGGTGTCTATTTGTTTCTGCACCGCCGCCTCCGGTTGTTCAGGGGACCGTCACCCACCGACCATTCCCATCCCTATAACCGATCCGGCCAAGCGAGGTCTCGAGTTCACTCATGATCTGGCAAATTCCACCAACCAGCTGGCCAGTTGCTGTACATTCTCCAGCGGGACAGCGTTATAGTTGCTCGCCCTGATGCCACCAACGGATCGATGGCCCTTGAGGCCAAGCAGCCCGCGCTGTTCCGCGCCGGCAAGGAAGGCCTTCTCCTTGGCGTCATCCGGCACAACTTCTCCGCTCCCCGACTTCGCTCCGGAGATGATTCGGAAGCAAATGTTCATTCTGCTCCTGGCGCTCTTGTGCGGGACAACGTGGTACGAGTCTGAGTGAGAGTCAAGGGTCTCATATAAAAGTCTGGCCTTCTGATTGGCGACCTCTTCCTGGCCAGATACCTTGTTGGATCCGAACGTGGAAACGAGGCGCTGCAGGACCAGGGTCGCAACGTACAGATTGAAGATTGGAAGCGTGTTGTAGAGACTATTGTTGGCAGCGATGGTGGAGAAAGAGAGCATAATGGGCGGCAGACATCCTGAGGTCGGGATCACGGGGGACAGGGCGTGAAGGAACGTCGGGGGCGGAACAAGGCTGAGCAAGGATTTCCGAATGATGACCACGGTAATGCCAGCGATTCCAAGATTCTTTTGGGCGCCGCCCTGGAGAAAAGTTAGCACAATGCAGGGAGGGGTGCATGTAGGGAAAATGCTGGCTCACGAAGATGACTCCGTATTTTCGAACGTCAACTTGTCGACTGAGAAAATTGCTCGACATATCTCCCACCACAATCCTGTCGTCTTCTTCATTCCCACTGGTATTTTCCAAAACCTTGGGGAAAGAGGGAAATTCGACCCCATCGACAGTCTCGTTGTCACACAAATAAGTCAATGCACTTCCCTTTGGCGTGAGATTCCACTCGCTTTCGTCCGGGATCTTCCCGAACTTGCCGTTGTTAGTCTTCCTGGCGTCAATGGCAACGTTGACGTATTTTGCCCCAATGAGTCTGGTTGCTTCCTGACAGGCCTTGAGGGACCAAGATCCTGTTATCAGATAGTCGACCTTCAACTCTGCCTCGATCTCCTTCTTGACCCGCTCCAGGACTTCGGCGTCCTTTCCTTCACCCAGTTCCGCCACGGCCTTCCTCCGACGCCGCTCAATCCAACATCCCACTAGATTCTGCAGGGCGGCACTAAACTCCCCCGTGCCTCCTGCCTCCATAAACATGATGTCGTATTCATCCATAGGGATATCATACAAGGTTGCCAAGGCGTCCTTGGCGTCGGCGAGGACCTTGTTGGCTGTCGAAGAGCGATGCGAGATCTCCGCCAGGGAGAGCCCGGTGTCTTGGAAGTTGACAAAAGCTTGAGCGGCCGTCTCAATGACAGGGGTAGGGAGAGGGGCAGGACCGGCGCCAAAATAGGCGACTTCTGAGCGACCAGGCATGATGGGCGAGAAATGTGTATTCAATTGGATATTCTAGGTCAAACCAGGCAGGCGAGTAGCTTTCTATCCGATTATGACGGTGATTTGCGACTAGCTGGATTGCGAAGATGAGTCAATGGAGTTGAATGAAAATCTGGGGAAAGACGAAGTAGACTCGGAGCTTGGCAGGAGAGAAAAATACCCGGAGCCAATCAGCGATGAATATGCCCCGAGGCTGCTCATTTCCCGCTCCCTGGGTCCGCCCGGTCCATCTTCTGTACAACCACTTTTGCGCACCGTCTCTGTGTAGACGACGCACTTGATATGGTGGCTGTGCAACTACAACTTGCATCTGGCTGTAGTATCGGTGCTATCGCCTCCTTTGGCGCCAGGCGATAATAGATATGCTGGCTCAGATTGCTAAGACGTCCAGGCACCAGTAATTCTCTCCGAACATGCTCAGCCCTGCTGCCATCCAGCCCTTTCCCCATCACCTAAGACGAAAACAGCCGCGTTTTATATATATCTCTGGATCATCTACTTGCAAAGGGAGCCGTATCTTGACCAGCACTCCCCGAAGCATCGTTGTGCCCGTCTAGGGCCTAAAGTCTCAATGCCGCGACGACCGCACAAAAAGTCTCGGAGTGGCTGTGTCGCCTGCAAGAGACGACACATCAAGGTTGGTCCCCGGCTTTTCAGACTTCAGCAGGAGACAATGCCTCGACTCAGCCGCTGAAACTCTTGTTCATAGTGTGATGAACATCGCCCTCGATGTGTCAACTGCCAGACCGCTGGGTTGGATTGCAACTTTGCTCCGGGCACATCCCCTTCAACAACGACTGCCACAGACGCCGAACCTGTTGTTGCCAGCGCGTCCGAGTCCTCAACTCCAGACCAGAGGCCCCCGGGTCCTGACCAGTCCAGGATTGTCCCCGTGTTTACGCCCTCTGGATCATTTGATCCGAACCTAAACATGCAACATATGGAGCTCTTGCACCACTTTCTCATCGCCACATACAAGACATTCAATGCTGAAGCTTCAGTCCAGCGGATATGGCAAGGAACGATGGTCCGCATGGCCTTCTCGTTCCCTTTCCTCATGGACGAGCTGCTGGCAATCTCAGCTCTACATCTCGCGCACTGCAAGCCTGACAACGCTGGATGGTACTACACTGTGTCTATCGAACTGCAAACGCTGGCCCTCAACAAGTTCAACAGCGTGGAAACGGACATTAACGCCACAAACTGTGCTGCCGTTCTCATCTTCACAATGCTCCTTGCGGTTCACATCCTCGCGGACCCGTCTCGCAAGGTGGGCCTAGATTCCAACCAGTATCTCGACAACGTTATCAATTGTGTCATGCTTATGCGCAATGTCCCCAAACTCATCATCCAAGACTGGTACGAATACCTCAACGGGACCGAACTCAAGCCAATGTTCGGGGTTCACCGGCCTCCAAAGCCCTACCAAGTCCCCCAGCCTTGCCTCGATTTGTCCAAGTTGATCATGAATCCGGATTTGGGGGAACAAGCCAGGGACGCATACGCGCCAGCGATCGAGAGACTGCAGTGGGTGTTTGCGGTATCCAACGTGCCCGAAGAAACACACACGACCATCCGCTGGTTACTGGCGTGGCCCGTACAGCTCAAGGCCCCATACCTCGAAAGACTCAATCAGCGGAGACCTGAAGCTCTAATCATCCTGGCATACTTTGCAGCCTTGATGACGTTTTACAGAGAATGTTGGGCCGTGGGGGATTCTGGTCAGCTTTTGATTCAAGCCATCTCTTCACACCTCGGTCCTCACTGGTCGGAGTGGATGGAGTGGCCCATGTCACTTGCTACGGCCTCGAGTGGTGGAAAGAACTAGGGATGAGCTGTGCTATGTTTGGTTAGGCATAGCCTTCTTCCCCTCAAGTCCATGTCACTCATGTTAGTCGAGTGTCAATGATTTGGGGTTGTCCCCAACAACCAAGATTGCGAGAACAAGCGCAAGGAAGATTCTTGCATTTCCTGACACGGATCAAGCCTTACACAGGTAAACGGTGCAGGTGCACCATGTACTGCACTTGGATCAAGACAAGATCAGCTATATCGTAATGATCAAAGGGGTGCATTTGTGGGAAGCGGGGAGATGTACCTAGTAATACTCGGTACTCCGTAAGCCTCGCCCAGCCTCGTCAAAGGCGGTGAAATGACTTCCCCACCTGCACCTTTGGCCAGAATTCTGCCGGTCGATTTTCCGGTGCCAAACTTCGTGCGGGAAGATTCAACCACTTACCAATAGCACCACTATTTCTCTTTCCACCCACAAGCCTCCCCAGTTCCCTCGACTGGTGTTAGTGCCAGCATGAAAACCAGGATCCGGTGACATTTCCTCTATTTTGAGCTCGACCTGACACCCCACAATGTCCCGGGGTGGTCGGGGAAGAGGACGTGGCGGCGGCGGTGGTGGTCGAAAAGGCCCTCTGCCTCCAGAGTTGGACCTTGAAGATGACGACGACATTTCTCTCTCGCCGACGGAGAAGAAGCCTCAAGCGCTGTTTCCAGTACTGCTTGCACCCTCCTGACCTCCCTTCCCAGTTCCTTGCGCCATACATATACACAGACCAGACCGTTCCTAACCAAAGCGCTCTTAAAATCTTCTTTACAGGACATCGACCTCCCCATCCCTCGCCCGCCGACGTCCCGCGAACTCGCCTCCGTCAGGCGCTACCTCTCCTTCCGCACCCGCGCGCGCAATGGACCTTACTACGCGACCCTCGACCCCAGCAGCATCGCGGACGAAAAGACGGGCAAAACGCTCAAGCGCGGGGGATTCGACCCCTTCAACGACCAGGAGAAATACACGGCCAAGTATCACAAGAAGAAGAGGGCCTTGCCGGACTTGACGGGAGGGGGGAGAGAGTATGGTACGTTTCAGTAATAATTTTTATGACCACACACATTTGCCCGAGCAAAAAAATGATTGGGGAACCCCTTTGCCAGAAGGGGAAAATAAAGGAAGACAAGGAAGAAGCTACACTACGGCTGATAAGACACAATGTCTAATCGACTTTTTTGTGCGCAGCATTGAAATACTTCCCGCACGAACTGTGGCCCCTGCTCGATCCGGCCAAGCAGAGCCCGCTCTGGAAATCCGCCGACATCGACATCGACGCGTTGACGAATGTCCCGAAGCGCAAATCGCTGAAGCGCAAGCGCGACGAGTGCTCCCTGATTCTCGACGAGGACGAAGAAGAAGACGCCACCACGGCGGCCAAGGCGGCTGCAGACGATGACGACCAAGGCAACGACACCGACGCCGAGGACTCGGACCCGCTCCTCCCGCCGTCTCGCCGTGCCCGGACGGCATCCAAGGCAGCAGCGAAGAAGAAGAAGCGGCGACGGCGCCGCGAGACCGAATCCCGCGAGAAGCGCGGTCTCGACGCCGAGGACGACTTCGGACCGACCAAGAAACGCGGCCGGTCGCTCATGGAGAGCCTGCGCGCAAAGGAGAGGAAGCGGCAGAAGCAAAAATCCGGCGGTGGTGGCGGCGGAGACTCTGATGAAGATATTGACGACGTCGAGGACGACGACGACGTTGACGGGCCCGATGCGCAGGAGAATGAAGGCGGGGACGGTGACGAGGAGGCAGGAGATGAAGATGACGACGACGAGGATGATGACGACGAGCCTGTGGATTCAGAGTTTGAGGAGTCCGACGACGGCGAGGCCGACGACTACAACGCCGAGAATTACTTTGATGGCGGAGAAGGGGACGACGAGGATGGCTTCGCCTTCGGCGGTGGCGGTGGTGATGAAGGGGGTGAATACTGATCATGGTCCCTTCTCGAGACGGAAAGCGAGACAGGTGTAAACAATGCTTGGGGATATGCCAGACGTGAAATTCAATCCTTTTCTGGTCACGCCTACAATTGATGGTGTCAAGCCAGGACTTTCTCTCCAAGTTCCATTCAATTGGCTAAACCTCTTATTCAAAGACACCCAAGAAACGTGTCTAGACCGATCCAAGTTGAGCTTGTTGCAGGTACCCAATCTCACGATAATCAACCTGATCCAACCTTTGCCTTGACCTGTCATCTCAATATCCGCCGTCCACCTCTTGAACCGGTCCCAAGTCTTTCTCCTTCCCAAGAACCATGAGTAAAAATCCTCTTTCGCGTCCCCCTTTTTCTGTCTCATTTCAGCGTCTCTGCCAACTCCAAGCCAAGTCCCATATTTCAATCATGGCCTTCTTCAAAGAGACCAGAACATGGGACTAGTCGGAGTCCGAATCCAAATCCGAGCGATAGTCTGCAATCATATCCTCATCAAAGAAAGGCGAAGACGGTTTTGGACCATCCCATTTTATCCGATAGGCTTCTTTGAACTGCCCTGCAAATTTTCTCAATGGGAGTGAATCATCCATCCTCATGGAAGTCCACGTTGTGTGATCGCCAACCACGTAGAGGCCATATCGGGCGCGAGAGAACATCACGTTGAGCCGGTTCGCATCGAGAAACCCGGGGCTGCGTACGACTGTGGGATCCGCGATAACCACATCGTACTCCATGCCTTGTATGCTGTCGACAGTCTGCAAAACGACGTCCTTGGCAGCTGGATAGAGTTTTCCCATCGATGCCTTTGACACCTTGAGGAGTCTCATTTGCTCCTTGTACGGCGTGAGGATGGCGATGGAGCAGGGCTTCGAGGGAGTTCCAAAGCCGGCGTTGAAAAGTCTGTGCAAGATTCTGAGCACCAATATAGCGTATTCTTTGCAAAATCTCGACCATTGGTAGCTGCGTCCCTCTGTAGCGTCTGGTATGTCGTAGAACACAACGGGTTCGGGAATGCCATAAGTTTGCCGGTTATGTTCGATGATGTCTTTGGCGAGCTGATCCTCTTCCAGCTGTGAGGTTCGACCGTGCTCCAAAAGGCCTCCATAACAGACGTTGCTGTAAATCTGGGCAATTTTCTCCACAGCGCGATATTGCACGTTGAAGAAGGCGGATTGAAAGCCTGCCTTCTGAAGACGCCCCTGAAGCGACAATTCCAACTGTCTCTGAAAAGGGTTGGTGATCCTCTTCGTTTCGTCCTTTGTATCGTCGCCCTTGATCGTAGGACCTAGCTGGTTAGGATCTCCAACCAGGACCTTGCCGACGGCATTGGGGTAGAACGCGAGTAACGGCCACATTTGGTATTCGGGGATTCGGGCAGCTTCATCAACGACAATTAGCTCAGCGCCAACATAGTTCTTGCTGCAAAACTCGTCCGCAGCTCCGCCAACGGTCGCGCAAATGACCGAAGCCTCGCTGATAGTAAAAGCGAGGAGCCGCTCCAGCTCTGTATCAAAAGTTACCCAGTCCGCGGGGTCGAATTGTTCACCATTGACGAACCGCGCATACAGGTCTGAGAACTGCGTGAACTGATCTGCCGCATTCAGTGGGCTCCCAACACGTATTCCGGCAATCTCAAGCATCCGCTCGCCAGCAGACAGCTCAATAACTCTCACTCGCTCGTCACTGACACCTTCGTACTTGCGTTCTGCAAACGCCTGACAATGTGCAAGGATCGTAGCAGCCTGTCCCGATACCAAAGGACGTGAGCCAGGCTCGCTGGCTGCAGGGTTGTGCTTTTTGGTGGCTAAGTTTGCTTGTCTTGCAACCTTCGCTTCCCGAAGGGCAACCGACATCTCTGTCTTGATGCTGTGCAGGCGAATCACATATTTTTCGTTTGATTTTCCTCCTTCTTTACCGATCATTAGCTGAAGCTCTGCATCTAGACCTTTTGCCACGGAATCGACGCTTGTGTTCGAGGCTGCTGTGAGTAGAACGCGGTGCTGCTTGGCAGTATCTAGGAGAAAAGGTCGAACAGCCTGGATGATGAAATGTGTCTTTCCGGTTCCAGGACCTCCATGACAGAGGACGAACCCCGCGGGAGCATGGTGGCCGAGACGGATTGCTTCCTTCTGACTCTCATTGAGATTCATTCCCTGCTCCCGCGCAAGAGATGGGTCGCTGAGGGATTGGTAAATATTAAGTTGAGCAGCGTCATCTGGACGAGATCCGAGTAGTACCTTCAAAACCTCGGAATATTGCGGTCCCTGTACCAGTCGCTTCAGCTCAAGCAGAGCTCTGAAAACGTAGACAAATATGCCGTGGCGGTCTTCCGGGATGATTTTGGCATAGATAGACGACTTGTCAAGTAGTGACCAAATCGCGGCTCGTATTCCACGGTTCTGTTGTGTGGTATTGAACTCAGAAAATGAGGTGACAGAATAGTTGCCCTTATCATAGTATTCGCCTTTCCTCTCGTCCCGACGGCGCTCAATCAAAGCCCAAGCCACTTCTGGTGGACCTTGTGGAAAAGGTGGCAAGATGCTGATATCCCAAGGTCCGCGTGAGCGTTGTCGACTGCTTTTTGATGTGTGGCCATCGACAGATGAGACGTCTGTGCTCCTGACCGATAAAGCATCGAACAGGGGTATCAGGCCAGAGATCTTGGTAGTCAGATGGGCTGATGCTCTGTCTCCTTGGCTGAAATTTTCTGAACATCTCCTCGGGACCTTGAACAGACAGAAGCATCTGGTCTCTTTCCCTTGTTTGTGCCCTAGGAGCTTTATACGCGTATTGAACGCTCCGTTCTTTTCTCTGTCTTCCAAAAATGACTCGATGAGCGCACCAGACCCGAGCGTAGCAAGGTATTCTTCCCAGCTAGCGAAGGACACTCTTGACGATTCGCTAGTTTCAGGAACATCCTTAGGTGTGAGAGGGCGGTGACTATCAAAATATCGATCGAAGAACCGCCACCACTGTTCGAAAGTCATGAAGATCTTGCTCTGAGCAGAATGTGTTCCTTGGATTGGCTTAAAGTAGTATGGAGGTTGAGATTTCGAACCGAGGATCAATCCCGATGGTGACGACTTTCGAACACTCTGAAGAGCAATGGAGTTCTGTGTAGTTTGCTGGATGAATGTGTAACGTGTTTCCTTGAAGAGGCATGCTTGTCAAGGTCAGAGGAGATACTAAAATCACCGCAGGTTTGAGTGTAATAAAACTCACCTCAGAATTTCACTCTCGCTGACTTTTCTTTAGATTCACTTGAGACGCACACAACGAGAGATGAGTGAATGTCAAGTGAGGATCAGTTGAAGCAGAGATGATTGTTGAATGCACCTAGTATCGTCAGGTTGTTTGACGTCTGACCACTGCGTTTACCTGAATAGGCGGACTCTGACCAGGTGAGATGGAGACAATGGATTACAGAACCGCGTTTCGCAGTTGTTTTTTTTTTTTGGCTGTCGTGAAACTGTTTCGGAGGTGACAAGAGATGCTCCTAACTGACAAAGTTGTCATTGAGTAATTCAGTTGGAGCTTGACCACCGATATAGTGAAGTGGGTTGATTTCAATGCTCAGTTCGCCCGCCTGGGTGCGAATCGACCAGCGAGACAAAAGAACGTGAAGCCATTTAGCGAAGAGGAGACCGCCATAGGTTGGAGGGAAATTGTAGCAGTATCGGCAAGACGCCCAATTCAATGATTTTACTGTCTCTCTGCCCATGCAACCCACCGTCTGACCACCTCGTCCACGCCCCTCAAGCCCTCGCGTGTGGCCTCGATCTCGAACCACTCCTTGTGTTCGCGCCCACACTGCTCGCATTCGCTCTTGATGGCTTTCTTCTGCGAGAGTTCCAGGTGAATGAGTCGTTCGACTTTGTGCACGTGCGAGACCTTGGTACTGTGGCTCTGAGGAGATGGAGGAGCTGCACTCGTTGATCCAGCTGCTGCAGCAGCGGGAGGAGGTCTGCGAGGAGTGTGGGTGTTGCCGGAGGCGCCGTTGTTGTGCGGATAGTATCGTATCAACGTGATATTCTGCCCACACTGCTTGGTCCATTGAGTCATGCGCCTGTGGACGTTGGCAGCGCGGCCGATTTTGAGCGTGATGGTGCGTTTTGCCTGAACTTGATTCGACGGCCGGCGGACGGAGGCGTAGCGCGCAAGAGCCTGGTTTGTCCTCTGCAAGCTACGGTTGTACATGCCGCCGCCGCTATCGCCAAGGTTATCCTCGTCATCGTCCAGAAGAGACGAGGCTGTCTCGTCGTCAGGTTTGGACATCTCGGATTCCGGTGTGAGCCAGAAGATGTAAATATATCCGGCCTCATCCGCAGCCGAGATGGGGCGGGACAGCTCAGCGAGCAACTGCGAGGTGATCTGAGGCGAGAGGTTAGGTGGGATGAGCGAGAGGAGTGTCTGGGTCTGAGAAGGGGCGGGACTTGGCTTTGGTCGTGTGGTGGTGGTATGTGACTGCCGCATTTCGGGTCTCCCAGACGATGGTCGCCTCGCGTCTGTATGAGGTCGAGGAAGCCTGTCCCTATCGTCCCTCCGGACCCTCACAGGAGGCAAATCATCATCATGGTCTGCTTGGATGCAGCAGGCCCAAGAGAGTTTCACGTTCGACTGCGGAGGTGGGGGAGGGCGTCGTCTGGGTCGCCTGGGATGTACCACTTCATCCGGCACGGTCATCAACGGACTCTCCATTTGGTTCCAACCTGACGGCAACGTGTCTCGACGCTTCACGCTTTCTGCAATCTGTCGCCGATGGTGGCGCTTTGGCACATTCTCCTCCAAATCGAGTATGCCCACTTGCTCAATCAGCGTATCAATGCTCGATCTTTCTTTCAACGGGTACAGACTTGTCCGCCCTCCCTGAGCTGCCAATTGCTCTGCCTGGTCCTTGTGCTGCCAGCAATAGAAAGCCGCTGCATGCTGCTCATCCAGCACGGCGAGGACGCCGTTCCCTCGACTTGGTGAGGGCGTAGAAGAGTTCTTGGGGGAGGCAGCAAGAGGTCTACGGCAAGGCCTTCCGGTCGTGGTGATGCCTCTGCAGGTGGTAGCTGGGTTTCTCGAGTCTGATCGTGGGAGAAGCGATTCTGGTGTCTTCCCACTGAAGGACATTGTTTGGCCTGATCAATTAGTACGGGATAGCAACAGAGGGACCTTTACGAAGGAAATGTGTGAAAAGTCTCGAGTTAGTCAGTCTGTTCTTCGAATGAACGACAATTTACCTTTGTCACTGGCATTAAGTGACAAGCGAGAAATGTGACCTGCGCGGCCACGCCATCAGGCACATGCTAACAGTTCACATGAAGCTGAAAGTCGAGGACTTCATAGCGTGGATTGGATGTTGGTCCAGGCATCAAGTGGCTGGTTTCGGTGGCTGGGAAAACACCAAATGGGCGGTGCAGAGCCAAGCCTCGTAATTACCTTGGACAGCCTCACAGAAGCATTGAACCCGGAATCGCCTGGGCTCAAACACGACGAGGTCAGGGTCGCATATGAATCGGTTTTGTACCCAGTAATCCTTGAATTGTACGAGGGTACCTAGATAGGTGACCAGGATCTCTGGCTGTACAATCAATCTGCATTTACACAACGATTCTGTGCAAAGCTATAATGCAATCTGTAAACGCCTGGGTATCTTTACAACTCATAATCTGCGAGATAGCTCGTCACGAGGTCAACCTCAGCCCGCTGAGGAAATCCAGCGCGTCGTCCTGTGCACTTTCCAATTCGGCAATGCGGTGTTTGAGAGCTGCTGACTCCATCTTCATCATGCCAACCACGTCCCATGCATCCGAGGATCGTAATCCATGACACCTTGGGCAGTCATCTCTAGGCAAGCTTGCGGACTTCATGACAGGGCTTCCGATCGACGTAGCCTGAGAAGGTGCCGCTGACAATGCCTCTGAAAAGATGCTGACCACCGAACTCACTTCAGATCCAGCTTCTGATTCCCCGGATGTTGAAACGTCGGACGAACGATTGCGGCGGTATTTTGGACGAGGTTGGGGATCAATATCCTGGGGCACCATACGAACACTTTGATGCTGGGATTCGAGAGATAATTGTGCTGATAGCTGCGCCCTCAGATCCGCAATTAGCTTCTCCTGCTCTGCTGCTCGTTCTGCCATCTCTTGCAATTGTAATTTTAAATGCTCATTTCTTGTCTGGGCAGCCTCGAGTTCATCTGCCTGAACGTTCTTGGTGGATGTGGCTGATCGGAGAGACTGGCGCTGTTCTTTGTACGCCTGTTGAAAGCGGCGGATTGTCCCTTCAGCATTTAGCTGGAGGTTTTTGAAGGCCGCAGGAGAAAATTCATCGGGGTGTCCGTGCGGGAAAAGAGCCTCGTCAATGTCAAGCTGCGCCAACTCATCTGGATCCTCCGGAGCGGCTTGTGTTATTGTACTCCTCCTGAACATGTTGTTGAATTTGGACATGGTTGAAACAGCTGGGCCTGTTAGAGTGGGCCTTTTTGGGATTCGTCGTGTTAAGTTATCGTCCACGGAATCTGGACTCATGGAGAAACCTTCCTCGGTAGCGGAGGCCTCATAGAGCGGATCCAGCTTTTCCTTGCGAGGGGAAGGCACCAGACTTATATTGACAGGATCCGAAGACCCTTCGAACCAGCTCGCCAATCCACCCGATTTTCTCTTTGTGGGCGACTCTGTTGGACCAGGGTCCTCACCCAGCTCCGCAGCCCTGAGTCTTTCCGGAGACAAAGAGCGGGTGCTCTGAGGGCGCAGGAAGGAAAATGCAGAGGATCTCGTTGGGGAGGAAGACTGAGTACGGGTAAATAGTGGAGGGAGGTCCGTGCTGGTTCTAGATCGTTGGTGGCCTCTAGCAGGGGGTGGCGGAGGAGGGAGGGATAGCGAAGAGTCGTTGTCATTGAAATCAAAAGGCAATCTGCGTGGATTTGGCGGTGCCAGGGCTCCGAACCCTTGATTAAACATGTCTTGGGACATTGGGCGGCGCGGTGATGCAATAATTGTGGTGTGAGAAGAACTGGCGAGCCTGGCAAGTTGGATCGCAGGTTCCAGGTTCTAGGCGACAGGGTCCGGGCCGTACGGGGAAATGGTGACAGCAGATCAATTTCAGGTGTTTCCTCCTCTTGAGTCGAGACAGCGCAGAGGCGCAGCAGCCAATATTGCGACGCCTCCAAATCAGAGGATCAGAGTTCAGACTTCTTGTTGTCAGCTCGATCGTGTTCTCCTCAAAGTTGTTCTCGATTGAGCCCACAGTCGGTCAAGCGCAGGAGAGAGTTGCCCCGCCTTCCACTCGGTACGGGCTGCACCGCACGAATCGCCTTGAGCTTGGCTCGCAGGTTGGTAGAGGACGATAGTGCTGCAGCAATGCGGTGATCGAGAGAGAGAGGTTGAAGGAATTCGTTGACTGAGGATGATCATGCAAAACAGAAGCTGGGACACAGCCTGCCTTTCTATTTTCTCGGGGCCCTGGTGAAATCAACGTGGTTGGAAAGGGTGTGGGTGGGGGTCAGAGGGTGCGCACACTCGGCTATCTCAAGCCACACCAGGTGGATGCGAGGCTGGATGAACTCTGGCCTCCTCATTGACCCCCTTGACTCCTCATGCGCGTTTCATTATCGATAAAGAGCCCCATTTAGCGTCTTGGTATTATTGACGAGGCTGACGCGCTCGAGCTTGCAAGAATCATCAAGAATCTCTGTTCATCCCAATCTCCCCAAATCCCATACCCTCACCTGGGCATACCCCTCTATAATCCATAATCCCGATTCCCTGCCATCTCCGTCATTCTTTGCATGCTGTGTCCCCATGTGGCCGTACATCTCCCCACCTACCTTGCACGCAGCCAATGTTCCCAACTTTGCCTTATGACGTCTCTGCTGGTCTTCTCCTGGTTGGAAAGCCTTTGTCTGGTTCCGGAGCTATCGCCGGCTTTGGAGATACAGTAGATTCTGTCGCCGCCCTCAGGTTTTTCTACGATTCAGTCTGAAGCACTCTGGCTACTCTAAAGGATGACAACCAATCACAGGCGAGATATCTTTAGACTATTCCACATCTGTCCTTGATCTAACCAGATAAAGTCTTAGGCTGTGCTGTGGGGCTCTCTGATTGGCTAAACCAGCCTCCCCATTTACCGGCAGGCTGACGAGAAGAATTTCATCCATAATAACGCTGAGCGATATTCTCTTGAAGAATTGCGCGCCCCTCCAAAAGAGATATATCGTTTCTCTCTTTTGATGGCTTGATCCGAAAAGAGAGAGTCATCCTTCCTTAGGATCAAATCTTGGCCCTGATGGAAGGACCGTCCTCAGCCTTGTTTCGCCTTTCTGATCCACCTAATCCAGCTTCCTTTGCAGCCTGCTCTCTCAACACGCCCTTCAAGAGTTTGCCCCCTGCATTTCTTGGTAGAGCGTCGATGAATCTCACCCCTCCGGTCAAAGCCTTGTATTTGGCCAAATGTTGAGCACACCACCCCTTCACATCTGCTTCCGTGGCACTTTTACCCGGCCGGAGGACCACATAGGCCCGAGGGTGCTCTCCATCCTTGCCGCTGTCAATGGGATCGTTGGAGGAGGCGGTGGCATCCCGGTAGACCTTGACGCCGATGACCGCTGCGTCCGCAACAGCAGGGTGCTGCAAGAGGACTTTCTCCAGCTCGGCAGGCGAGACTTGGAAGCCTCTCACCTTGATCAGTTCTTTCTTTCGGTCATGGATGTACCACTTCGCTGTGGCTGCCGTCTCTCCCACATTTCCGTCGGCATTTCTCACGTCAGGCTGCATAGCGTTGTTGTCGTCGGCGATCCTTCCGCAAGAAACAATGTCACCTGTCTTGAAATACCCGTCCTGGTCAAACGCGTCTCTGTTGGCTGCAGGGTTCCGGTAGTAGCCTCTCGTGATCGTAGGACCTCTCACTAAAAGCTCGCCCTTTGCTCCGATTGCTGTGATGTCGTTGCCTTGTTCGTCAATTAGTCTGCGAGGAGGAGCTGCGAGTTAGCTTCAAAACTCTACACGAATTTTCCGGATAACAGTCCCAGGCGGTATTCCTATTTGTATCTCTTCCTAGTTCAAGCTGTCGATGAGATCGGGGAGAAGGAGGCCGTCGATAATAAGGAGGCCGTCGATAATAAGGAGGCCGTC